>NC_056726.1:349539487-349658759 GCF_019279795.1 Protopterus annectens
AAAATTTTTTTTTCTAGTTATTCTGATAATTCCCCCTTCCCCCTTGTTCTGTGGATTTGGATAAAAAGTTGGCAGATGAATAGTTTGGTTAAGAGTCACACTGGACACCACCTTAGGCATAAATGTTGGGTTTGTCCTCAGAGAGACCCTGTCTGGATAAAACATGATAAAAGGTTCCACAGCCATGAGTGCTTGTAGCTCTGAAACCTGTCTTGCAGAAGTTATTGCTAGGAGCAGAGCTGTTTTCCAATATACAAACTTTATGTCAGCAGTAGCAGCTGGCTCAAAAGGAGTCAGGGTGAGATTTTCCAAGACATAGTTGAGGTCCCATGCAGGCATTGGTGATCTCCTTGGAGGCCTTAAGTTTTTGGCTCCTCTGAGGTACTACTTTAATAAAGGATGAGAAAAGATTGGTGGCTCTGTATTGTAATGAGCCGAAATGGCAGAGGCATGAATTTTAATTGATGAAAAAGATAGGCCTTTGTCCAGAATCTCAGTTAAGTATTGCAAAATCTGAGGAATATTTGGAACAGCTGTATCAGTTCCTTGTGCCTGGTTCCAAGCACAGAATCTCTTCCATTTTCCAGCATAAGATTTTCTAGTACTAGGCCTTCTGGCTTCCAAAATGACATCCATCACAGCTTTACTGAGAGGTGTGTTTTGTATGACTACATTATCCACCATGCTGCCAGGTTTAAAGTACTGAGTTGGCTGTGCAGGATCTGATTGTTTTGCTGGGACAGTAGATGAGGTATATGAGGTAAGGTCCAAGCTGGGCACTGAGACAAGTTCCTTAGGATTGGATATCAGTACTGGTGGGGTCAGTCTGGGGCAATCAGTATCATCTTTGGCTTCTCCTGTCTGACCTTTAGGAGAACCTTGGGGAGGAGAGGCAGGAGGAAAGGCATATACTGATAGGTTTTTCCAGCTGAAAGATAGTCGTCCACTTTCAATGCTTGTCTGTGATAAGTCCTTGTGCAGAATCTTTTTAGTTGGTAGTTGTGAGGGGAGGCAAATAGATCTATGTCCGGGCATCCCCATTTCCTTGTTATCATGCTGAAGACTTGTGGATCCAGCTGCCACTCATGGGGATCCATGAGGTTTCCGTTTAGTTCGTCTGCCAGAGTGTTTTCCTTTCCTGGTAGGAATTGTGCCTGCAGATGTACTTGGTAAGTCAATGCTGTGTCCCACAAAGCCATGGTTAGTCTGCAAAGGGGGTAAGAATGTGTGCCCCCCTGCTTGTCTATATACCATATGATCGTGGTGTTGTCTGTCTTCATCAGTAGTTGTCCCGGATGAAGTAGGTCCTTGAAGGCTGTCATGGCATTTTGAACAGCTAGCATCTCCTTTTGATTGATATGTAGATGCATTTGGTTTGAGGATCATGTGCCCTGAATGCATCTTCCTGCCATGTGTGCCCCCCAGGAATGATCTGAAGCATCCGTTGTTAGTGTCTGCCTGGCTGGGGGTAATGTGAATGGCTGTCCCTTGTTCTGGTGACAAGCCTTCGCCCACCATCGAAACTCCTGTTGCAGGCAGGGAATAAGAGTAATCATTGTTTCCAGGCTGTGGCAATGCTGAGTCCAAACACTTTTTAGGTACCATTGAAGTTTCCTCATATGCAGTCTTGCATATGGAATTAGTAGGATGCAGGATGCCATGAAGCCCAAAGCCTGCAGAATTTTTCTTGCAGATAACTGGGCCTTTGTTGCCAACATTTTGAAATAGGTAGCCAGTTGCCTTTGTTTGTCTGGTGTGAGATAAGCCATCTGGGCAGTTGTATTGAAGCTTGCACCCAGGAATATTATCTCTTGGGAGAGTACTAGTTTTGATTTCTTTTCATTGACTGTGTACCCTACGCATGTTAGAAGTCTTTTCAGAAATGCCAGATGCTATAGAAGAATGTCGTTGTTCTCTGCTTGAATTAGACAGTTGTCCAAGTAAGGATATATTTGTATTCCTCTTTGTCTGCAGAATGCTATTACTGGTGCCAGGCACTTTGTAAAGACCCTGGGTGCAGTAGATAAGCCAAAGGGCAGTGCAGAGAATTGGTAATGCATTGAGCCAGCCTTGAATCTGATGTATCTTCTGCATGATTGTCCGATTGGGACATGCAGGTATGCCTCTTTTAGGTCTAAAGTCACAAGCCAAGCATTCTTGCCCAGCATGGGCAGAAGCTGCTGCAAAGTCAACATTTTGAATTTTGGTATATCCAGGAATGTGTTCAGAATAGATAGGGTCCAGTATTGGTCTCCAGGCCTTGTCCTTTCTGGGTACCAAGAACAGTCTTGAGTAAAATCCTTGTCCCTGCTCTTGCTCTGGTACTTGCTGAATGGCCCCCATGTCCATGAGGGATGAGACTTGTTTTTGTGCCTCTGCCCATTGCTTTTTTGGGAGATCTGGCCAGCCGTTTGCCTTTGGCAGGGTATGGAAATGGAACTTGTAGTCTTGTGACACTATATTTAGAACCCACTTGTCCTGGGTTATAATGTGCCAATTTTGAGAAAAAAGTGCTATTTTTCCTCCCAAGGGTGCTGCCAGGACATAAGTGCTTGGTGCCGGCAGGGGGAAGTCATTGGGACTGTTTCCTGTATGGCTGTGATTTGTCTTCTCCAACTTTGGAGGTAGAAGCACCCCATTGCTTTGACCTGTATGACCCTTGCGCCTGGGATCTGCCTCTAGGGTGTCTGGATCTGCCCCTTTGAGGTCTGTCTGACAAGGGAAAGGACCAATTCTTTGTAGGCCAGTGTCTACTAAACCTAGGTGGCTGTACTTGTAAAAAATCTTTGACAGTTTGCATAGATTTAGCTTTGTCCTCCATTTTCTTTAACACCTCATCTGCCTTAACACCAAATAAAGTATCATGCTGTAAAGGTGCATCTAATAATTTAACTTTAACATGATCAGGCAGATTTTGTTTCTTTAACCACGCATACCTCCTAATTACAGAACCTGTAACTGCAGCCCTGCAGGAGGCCTCCAAAGAATCAAAACCACATTGCAAAGTATGCTTTCCAACTTGTTCAGCTGCATGCAATAAATCCTGCATTTCCTTGTTTTCTGCACATTCAGAGTTTAACAACATTTTTTGTTTAAGCAAAGCCATGACATGTTGCTGATATTTGAGCATATGAAACTGACAGTTTAAGGCCCTTACAGCCAGGGTAGCAGATGTGTAAACCTTTTATCCCCATCTAGCCAGTGCCCTAGAATCCCTGTCAGAGGGGGTAGGGTTTTTTGCAGCGGAAGCCTTAACTCCTTTGGGACCCTGTGAAATAGTTTCTGGGTCAGCAGCAGGGTTTTTAAAAAGGAATTTATGAGAGTCAGGAACCCTGTAATATCTGTCAGGCTTAACAGGAGCTGGAGGTAAGGAGTCAGGGGTCAGACTAGACTCCGAAAACACATCATCTACAATGTCTAACAGGTGGAATGGCTAGAGGCCTGTATTAAGGTAGTAAAAGGAAATCCCTGAGCCTCTTTTTGGATTCTGAAAAATCTTGGCTCTCCCAGTGGAAATGCTCCCTCATGGTATGCAAGGTTTCCCCAAAAGAATAGTCCTCTGGAGGAGAAGCTGAAGATATAGATTCTTCAGCATCAGAATCCTCACAGGGGGGAAGAGAATATTCCTGATCAGAAGAGGAATCAGAAGAAATAGAAACCTGATCTGAAGATTCATAGTCAGTCTCTTGCCTAGGCCTCTTATCAGGAGGGGGATGGGAACCCCTGATCAAGGTAATCAAGTCTTCGGCCATTTTGAGCATCTGTTTTTTGGGCATAGAGGCCTGTCCACGTGGCTCTTGAGTTTGTTTCTTTGCTTTAGAAGGTGCTTTAGTCTTTGCCTTTGAAGCTGAAGTCGGTTTAATGTAAAGATGTTTAGGTCTGAATACACCCTCAGAAGCCGGTGCCTGCTCAGCGGCTCCAGACCCATCTGAGGGAATAGTGTCCGAGGCTCCAATACCCTGAGTTTCCTGCGGCATAGCTGACTCCACTTGGGAGTCGATAGCGGCCTGCGACTCTAAAGTAGTGGGTGTCAGGGGCTACGAAAGCCCCTCACTGAGAACCGGCAAACCGGCGACTGGCTTAGGAGAAGCTTCGTCATCGGTTTTGGACCTCGGTTGTTTATCTCGCTCCTTTTCTTTGCGTTTTTTGTGAACTCCAGTAGTCAGATGGCTATCCGACGACATTTCTGGATAATTAAACCGGCGTCCAAAATAGTTTAAATCAAAATCATACCGACGCTTAATAGTGCATTGGTTAAATCCAGAACAAAACTGACAACCAGAAACGTTGTGATCAGGTCCTAGGCAAGGAATGCAGTAAGAATGAAAGTCCTTATGAGGTATTTGCTTTCCACAAGAAATACAATTATTAACTTTTTCTGAAATCGGTCTGGAGCATGGTGCAAGAAAAAAGTTTCCCTAACGGGGTACTTAGCTTTATTGAAGACTTCGGGTCTGAAACTCTATCACGAAAACCTCAGGAGTCAGCCGACCGGCACTTGCAAACTGCTTCTGCTTCGGGCACCGCACGGCAAAAAAGACTGAAGAAAATGGCATCATCTGCTTCTTTTATACCCCTGTCGACCTGACGTCAAGGAAGGGGCGACAGCAGCCAACACAGGACCCAAGACTTTGGAGTTCAGGCTGACTGAGGGCAACCTGCCAGCAGGATTGCCCAAATGTAATGACTGCAACAGTGAAACACGAAGAACATCTGAGTTTGGACAGTGTCCAGTTGCTCCACTGTGTAATGTTGTTAAAAAAAAAAAAAAAAAAAAATCAGAGATCTGCATATAAAATACTTTTGCTATTCTATGCATCAGGGTTTTCATCACTTTCCCAACCCTTTTGATGAATCTCTGGCTCATGTCTGGTACCATATGTTTCTGCATGTGATCTCCTTCTCTTTTCTGCTGTCCACCAGACAATTCTCACTGTGTCTTAGGAAGTAGTACAACAACAAGAGGTCTGGGTGCACACTTATTCCATAAACTCTTAGTACCTCGACCAAAGGTCTTCTAGGGATTAAAAACACAAAACAAAACAAGCACAGAATATATAAAAATAATAGCTAAAATTATTTACACAATTAGCCAATAAAATCATTACAAGAGTAACTTGCATTCCAGCTCATAATTTAGGTCCAAAGGTCTTAAAGGGCCAAACTTCAAAATGTAAGTAACTACCGTTTGTCTCAATGAAATATCTTCACAAACCACTTGTTCCAAAACACTACATTTAAAAGAAGACATGCCAATGTTATGAACATGCAGAAAATCTTCAGCCAAAGGATTATTAATCCTACTAAGTTGAATGTTATTCAGATGCTCTTGCTTTCCGAATGTAAATGTTCTTCCAGTTTCTCCCACGCAGGGCCAGTGTTAGCATTCTGGGGGCCCCAAGCAAATATCAAGTTTGGGGCCCCCTAGGCACTTCCATCAAAGTATCACCCTGTCATTGCCACCCCTCTGAAGCAGCCTTTTATTTCATGCTGCAAACATTTATGAGTAGTATGTACAGACTAACTTGTAGCTATAATGCTCTTACAGTATAACAGGCCTATGCACCACATTATGATTGCCCATCTTACAGAAGGACAGTCACAGTTACTGGCATTTTAGTTATAACGATGATACATTATAGCAACTCAATGTATAGATAGGTCTGGACGTAGGTGAAATGCTGTCTATACGCTCTAAAGTGCATTTTAACTTTTTTTTCTTTTTGCGTAATCTTTTCATCCAATGAAGGCTTGAACAGAAATTATGATTAAGGAAAGAAATTCATTGTTGCTGTTCAGTTTAAGTTTTCCTTGCATCCTTTCAGCATACCTTTCCTGACCAAGACAGCACAGTAATAACCACTTAGGAAATAACTCAGATAAACCAGGGCCCAAGAAGCCATAGGGTTATAGGTGTTCTGGGATGCATTTTAGAGAATTTTCCCAACCTTTTAATCCAATGGTGTCCCAAACAAAAACCACAAGTAAGAAAATAATTTGTGTTTTCTTTTTCTTTTAAGGAAGACATAAGTTGTGCTCAAGGCTTAATGTTCAATGACGACAAAATATTAGCTCACAAGAAACTAATAAGCCATTTGTTGTCTGGATACATAGGTCCAATCTGGGAATATGGCCTGCCTCCCTAACACACCTAAAAAAAAGACAGTCACTGCCTATGCATCCCTCTGGTGTTAGACTGGGATGGAAGCAAAGGTTCAAATTGCCACAGTCCTGTATTTCGGGTGACTGCTGACATACACATACATAGCATGCCTCCTCACTCCTCAACCCAAACTGTTAAAGGCAGGTACTTGTATACATGCCTGAAGTGCGATTGTGAGGAAAGTGAAAAGAATAACGATTACAGTGACGTATTTAACTTCCTAGACAGTGCCCCTACACAAGCTATAGTAACCTTCTTTGTACACCTCTGAGGTCTGTGAGAAAATGAAAAGAAACAATGACCATACTGTTCTCTCCCAAACAAAACCTATAATGACCTCATGTACACACCTCTAGGGTTTGACTGTAATGAAAATTAAAGAAGCAACCCCCCCCCCCCGTAACCTACAGCAGCCTTCTGTACATACACATCTGAGCAAGATTGGTTTTAGAACTGGTGTAGTTGAGAGCAAAAGCTATTATCAGCTTTATCCTAACAGCATCAGCCCTGTTCAGGTTAAAGAGCATAATCAGAAAATTAATTAATTTTTTTTCTCATTTTTCTCCAACCAGCAACAGCTTTTGTGGGGCCCTCACATGGCCAAGGATGATTAAGAGAGCCCCCTATATCAATTTATGCAGTTTGGGGAGTGGGGGTCACCCGACTCCTTGAAGGTTGAAGTGTCTGAATGTTCTGTGATATATTTTATGCATTACTTTTGAAATATAATTACTTGTTAGCTACATGTTTTACTGATACCCAGAAGAATAACGTATGTGTCTTGGTATTATTAGGGGTATGCAGAGATAAAAATCAGTGATATATTTTTACAAAAGCACACAAAAGCAATACTAGTTTTGTACTTATTTTAATAACTAGTAATACATTGTGCAAAACTGGTACTGCCGCACCTGATCAGTGCATGCTGTTTAGCAATTGTCAAACAGCGGCGGGGGTAAGTCACTTTTATTTACTTTGGTGAGGAGCAATGCATACCTGTCACTGTCTCTGATTTCAGAGACCTTCCTGATTTTGCTCATAATTTTGATCTGTCCTTCGTAAAAAGTTTGATTTGCTAATAACTCATTCAGGAATGCAGACAGTTAATAATTCTAGGCATCAGAGGTTTATACCTTTTAATGTCCAAAAATGCATGTTGATGCAAAAGGTGTTATTCTTTTAACTTTAATTTATTAGAGTAATATTTAAAATGTGTTCCTGATTTTGAACCTTTATCCTGGTATTATTTCTGGCATTGTGCTGAATTCTTCTGCAAAGCAGTTGAGAGTTGTAGTATTTGGTGTTCTACCAGTATTTATAAAACTCCCTGAAAGAAAAAAAAAATCCTGAAATCAGAAGCATCGTCTCTTCTTAAAATACAAGGTTTGTATTCAAATCAGTCACTCTGACCTGCTGAGCTCTCTACTACTTACCTTGCTTATGTTCATTACAAGCTTTATCCTAACAGGGTCATACCAGAACCCTGTTCAGGCTAAAGAACATAATCAGGAAAGTAATACATTTTTCCTCATTTTTCCTATCCATCAGTTGCATTTTTGGGGCCCCTACAGAGTTAAAGATGATTAAGGGGCCTCCTTGCAGCCACTGGTATTGCAGGTATTTAAAGATGGCTATGTTGCTGGTTTTAATGACGAGAATGTCCACCAAGCAGGGTTTAACTAAACCAGAGGCACTATGTCAGTGGTAAAATATTTAATGGGATTGTGAAGTCTACTACTTGATAAAACACTGTCACTATAACCAGATATATCTTTGAATTTTAAAGGAGATATAAATAACAGTTATTACCCACATGGTTTATTAAGTATACAAAATTGCTGTACTAGCTTTTGTTAGTTTTACATACATTACAAAATATCAAGATAAAATAACTTGCTGTGGTTGGGGGCCCCTAGTAACACGGGGCCCCCAGCAACCGCAGGGTTTGCTGGTGCCTAAAGCCGGCTATGCTCCCATGTTGAACAAATTACAACTGCACCAAATAGCACATATAACACCCTTTGGAACACAATTAAATGTTCATTTAACAGTGGAAAAGCAATCATTAATTTTATATAATGAGGACACACATTTACATATGTTACAGTATCAACAAGGGAATATACCATTTATCATATTCAACTTTACTTTCAAAATATCTGTTGATCTTTTAAAATGACTATATACTTAATAATGGGGAAAAGCCGAAAGAGAGAGAGAGATTTAAGACTCTATTGAATTATACCTTTGGGCAAATTGTTAAGCTTATCAATAAAATTAGATCTGTCCTTAGTACAGTCCAGAATTTTGTTAACTGAGTTCATAATTTGAGTACTAATATAATTAAATTCTGTAACAAAACAAATCTCTTATTTATCTTTGTTAATATATTATGTAAACACGTTCTCATCACAATTATTCTTCCATTCAATAGTACTGACTGTCTATAAGTTGTGTATATTTTCTAGTTCACATTTAATACTGCAGACGTATTGCATCCTTGCTTTAAAAAATGTTGCACAATATTAGAGGTCTCTGCTAAAAAATCTGCCATTGTATTACAAATCAAATGAGCTTGCAGATGTTCACCCTAAAGTAATGAATTCATAGTATGTACTTACTGTATGGCAACTTTTACCATCCAGACAACTAATATGTGCTATTTTTTTCTAAATAACTTAGTCTCTAAACTGTCAATAGATTTAAAAATACAAACATCTAGATAACTAATTTGACATGCTGCACACATTTGTATGAAAATTCTAAGCCAAATTCATTATCATGTAAGTTTTCTTCAAAACTAGAATATTCTAATGTCACCTTGACTGGTGACTATCAAATCAGTAATGTATCCAAAATATTATAACATATTTTTGAAAAAAGTCAAACTTATACAAAAATTGTTCTTCAAAATAAATCACAAAAATGGGAAAGCTCCCCTGTCACAGTGCCTTTAAGTTAATGATATAATCTCATATCAAATATAGTGCTACATAAACAAAAAATAATAATTTCTACAATGTAATCAGATCTAACATTCCTTGCAAGATAATACTTTAAAGCCAATAAACTATCTTGATTTTTTTATGGAAGCATATATATAAGCTAACTATATTTACTGAAGCAAAATAAACTCTATCCAAACTAGCATTAATACTAGTATTTTATAACAAAGTGTAAGCACCAAAAAACCAAAGAAAGCTTTCCACTGCTCAAAAACAGCCAACGGAGGAACAAAGTAAACGATTTTATTGCTTTGTTTAAAAACTTTTTTTAAAATCCTTGCTTTTCAGCACAAAACTTCAACCAAGTGAAAAACAAATAAAAAACGAATCCCAACAGTTTGAATCAAGCGCTTTCGCTTGGTCCCATTGCCAAGCTTTATCAAGATTTTATAACCTTTGTTATAAATTTTGCCATCTTTAATCAGATGTGGTACTCTATAAATATATAGTAGGGTAATCATTAAGTTTAACTAACGGTACACAAAAGCTACCACAACTAGAAACTATAGACCTGCCAAGTGTATTACTTAAGCTCTTATGTGTTTTAGGAAGACAGTAAAAAGTTGGAATATGAATCCTGCAGCAAAAAGTTTTTTAATTTTATTTGCTATAAATTGTCCTAATTTAATTCATCTTCGATCAAATGTGTAATATTTATTTTAGTTTTCTCATACTTATTAACAGGGACTGTAGTGTAAGTATGTACACACACACACACACACACACACACACACACACACACACACAAATACATATATATGTCAAAACTTTCAAATGTGACATGCACATATTATAATAAAATTCATGAGACATTAAAACTACCATATTGCCTTTAATAGCAAGTTTCACCACTATACAGTTTTTATTATTTAATTATTTTAAAGCTTGTCACTCAGTTTTTGTTAAGTTATAATCTATTCAATTTCTCTTTCTATAAAATTGATTATGTATTTCTTTCACATAATACTTAAGCAAAGTAGCAAGTTCATTTATTACTTTATTATTAATAATTGGAACATAACTACAACTGCTAACTAGAACAAGATTATTTAATGGAATGGAAAATCTAAAAAAATCATCATAAAAAATCATTACTAAAATAATCTAAACCATTATCAAGTGCTGAATCAACTTTATTAGCACACCATATATTTACCTGCAGTTTTCTGTATATTTTAATCAATATAAATGAGGTAAACCAATAAGTACAAATTTCAAACCTTTGCGCAGAACTGAGAAAATACAGTCATTCAATTCATAATTAAACAATTTGTGTACGGAAGTTTTATAATACTCCATGAGTCTCTAGATTCACAGTTATCAAATGGAGAAATAAAAATGTTCAGTATGAAATTCAAAATGGACTTTACTTCCTTTTTTTTTATACTATATTAATTTATCACTTGAAATATTTCACAGGACGAAATGCTAAAATTCATATGTACCTTATTTGTGTTTCCTTTCTCTTTTCTGTTAACTATAAAACCCTGGCCCATGTTATGTACGATTACTTTGGTTTTCATTAAAATGAAAATTAGATAAGGACTCATGATTTTCATTTATAGAGCTTGGTGTGCTATGTACAACTGCGCTAGGTGTTGTTTTAAGATAAGTTAATTCCAAAGACATGCGTCTGGAACTTTTCTCCCCGGGCCTCTGCTGAAAATGAGCTCTGTCCCAGTTGGGCTTTCCCAGTAAACAAATGTTAAATAAATAAAAAAGGTGAACATCTAATTTTTCTGTTCATTTTCTACTGAGATTAACATCATTGCCCCAGAAACTGTGTGTATAATTTATAACAGTGTCCCTTTTATTTTATTTTTATTTTAATTATTTCTTCTGCTGCACTTTTCACATTGTCATTATCTTTTTCATTATATCTGTTAATCCATGAACAGAAATACATTCGTTAACATTATTTATATTATATTTCCACAATTAGATTCTTACTTTTTACCAAGTCTCTTTCTCCTAGAATTTGTGTCCATTTAATGGCACACTCATGTGCAGCAGGTAACCGTCATTTTTTTAAAAGTTTCTTCAACTGAATCACTATCCAAAACAGCGCAGGTGGCTTTTTAAAGGCCTGTAGACCAGGGGATGTTATAATCAAATCTTTATACTTTTGTACCATCAGTTTAAGTGCACACAATTCCTTTTAATATAAAACATTTCATTAATGTTTTAACCTTGTCACTCATCTTCAATTCATTCCTTATTTGGTACAAAAGCAACAAACAGACAAGTATGTTTTACCCTTTCCACAAATACTTTTTTTCAGTAACATCTAAATAGGCTGAGTTTACTCTTATTCCTGCAACTATTACTACTGGATTCAGGTAAAAATATCCATAGTTTTTAGCACATTGCTGCTTTAATTTCCCCTGAGTAATTGGGGAAAATCATTTAATGAATCCAGATCTGATGCTTTGTACTCTTGGGGAGCAGGGAGACATTCAGTCAGTGGTCAAATTAATTGCCATCAAAGCTGGAAAAGATACCTGGTCTGAGGTTTGCCACCCAACCATATTTTGTACAATATGCTAAAGCTTTAGAAGTCTACATTAGGACAGAGAATTAGAAGAAACATTTTAATAATGACAAGAATATATTTCAGGTTATCTCATTCTTCAGGAAAAAAGAAGTTATGTCTTACCATAATGTTCCATCTATGTTGTTGATCTTCATTCATTCATTACTGATGGGTTATCGGTTCTGTCCTTGGAACCGAGTTGGCGCCGTACCAAGCTCATGTCAACTAAAAAAATCTCAAGCTAAGATTAACCATAGTGCCCCTCTCCCCAATACCTCAGATCAAGTTTGCCCAAAGGACGTAAAGTGGAGGCTTTTTCTGCTCAGAATACCCTAAACCAGGAGCCTATTGGAGGGGGATGGTGGGAGGGGAGTAATGAATGAATGAAGATTAATAACAAAGATGGAACTTTATGGTAAGACATAACTTCTTTATCTAAAGTTGTTAATCTTCATTCATTCCTTACTGATGGGACAGAGTCCCTAGCTACTTTGTATCCTGGGCGGCCATAACGAAGAATATTCCTGAGCACCATTGAGCCAAAGGAAGCTCTCCCCCTGGTGACCAAGTCCAATTTGTGATGAGTGATAAAGGTATGTGGAGTGGCCCATGTGACCACTGCACAAATGTCGTCCATGAAAGCTCTAGAAAGAAAAGCTACCAAAGTTGCCATAGAGCTGATTGAATGGGCTTTGATCTTATCTGGTAAGGGAAGTTTGTTATGATGGTAGACAAAACATATAAAATCTTTTAGCCATTTTGATAAGGTAACTTTAGAAACTGGCTTTCCTAGTTTTGGTCCAGCATAGGATATGAAAAGTTGGTCGGATTTTCTGAATGAGTTTGTCTTGTCTAGGTAAAAATGTAAATGTCTATGTACGTCCAGTACATGAAGGCAATATTCCCCTTTATTTGAAAAATTGGGAAGGAAAACTGGCAAGTCAATTGTCTGATTCATAGTAAATTCTACTTTGGACAGAAAGGAAGGATTAGTCCGAAGCGATACTCTATCTTTGTGAAAGATCATGTAAGGCCTTTTGATGCATAATGCTTGAAGTTCAGATATTCTCCTTGCTGATGTAATCACTACTAAAAAGAGAGTTTTCCAGGACAGAAATTTAATATCACAAGTGGCAGCAGGTTCAAAGGGTGGTCTAGTCAGAGCTTGTAGTACTATTGTGAGATTCCAAGGTTCAATGGGGTCGCTAATAGGAGGCCTAATATGAGAAACCCCTTTCAGAAATATTTTACAATGGTGATGAGAAATCAGGGATGAATCTCCAAAGCCATAATGAAAATTAGAAACAGCAGCTAAGTGAACTCGAATCATAGAGGCTGGAGCTTCTGACTGCAGAAGGTATGACAGATAAAGGAGTACATCTGGCTGAAGAAGGATCTACATTGTTGTCGCTAGTCCAGAAACAAAATAGTTTCCACTTTTCGCAATACAATTTCCTGGTGGACAGTTTATGTGAAGCCAGAAGAATATCATGTACAGGAGAGGAGAGATTCTTCTGCCTGGCAATTATTGGAAGTGGAGAAACCAAGCTGTGAGCTTCAGCGGCTGTGAATGTTTGGATGAAGCAACCCTTGGGGGGTGTGAAAGCAATTCCAGAGTTGGATCCAGAATTCATGGTTTGTGAACTAGCCGAGGCCAAAGAAAGGGAAACCAAACATGACGGGACCAGAAGGGAGCAATGAGGATCACTCTGCTTCTCAACCGAAGGGCTTTCTTTAAGAAGTGTGGTATCAGCGGAATGGAGAGAAAGGTATAAAGCAGTCCCGTGGACCAATCGTGTGTGGGAGCATCCTTCAGGGGTTCCCCTGTGGGAGCATTAAGGCAAAGAAGCTGCTGCATTTATGGTTTATGGGCAAGGTGAACAAGTCGCAGCAAGGCTGGCCCCAACAATCGAATATCTTCAATGTTACTTAAGATTGAGGGACCACTTGTAAGGAAGGAGAATACACCTGCTCAGTTTGTCTGGAATCCCCGGGAATGTGCATTGCTGTCAGAAAGCGATTGGAAGCTATCGCCCATTGCCAAATTCTCATGGCTTCCCAACACAGCAGATAGGTTTTGATTCCCCCTTGTTCGTTGATGTACCAGACTACTGACATGTTGTTGGTCTGAATCACAACAGTCCCTGACGGAAGGGCCGGATGGAATGCTTGTAATGCTAAGAGCACTGCCCTCAGTTCCAGGACATTGATATGCAGGTTGGCCTCTGCAGGTGAACAAATGCCTTGGACTGTCTGTCCCTGAAAATGGCCCCCCACATGGTCAGGGAGGTATCCATGGTCAATGTGTCCTTGGGCTGTGGGGCAAGAAAGGATGACTCTATAGGGTCATGTCTGCATGCGTCTAAAGTAAGTCCACCCTGCAGTGATCTGTTATGCGAATCTGGAAAGATAATGGGTGAGTTAGCACTGACCATTGAGTTAAGAGAAGGTACTGAAGTATCCTCATGTGTAGTTTTGCCAGTGGAACAATTGTTATCGTTGAGGCCATGGACCCCAAGAGCTGAAGGATTGCCCATGCGGGCACCTTGTCTCGGGGGAGTATCGCTTGTACCTGAATAAATATTCTTTCTAACTTGTGAAGGGGTAGTGATACTCTGCAGGATAATGTATTTAGCATTGCCCCTATGAATTCCAGGGACTGGACAGGGGCTAGTTGAGACTTTTCTTTGTTTATGGAAATTCCCAGGTTCTTTGCTTGGAGTGGGGTGTATTCATGCTGCTAACAGACGACGCTTGGTGTGGGTGGTGAGGAGCCAATCGTCCAGATATGGAAACACCTGGAATCCCTGCAGTATTGGTGATCTGTTACCACTGCCATGCATTTGGTGAACACTCTGGGGGCTATAGAAAAGCCAAAGGGCAGTGCTCGAAACTGGTAATGATTAGCTCCCAGCTGAAAGTGGAGGAATCTTCTGGATCACCTGTCCATTTTTATGTGGTAATATGCGTCCTGAAGATCTAGAGAGCACATCCAATCATCTTTTTCTAAAAATGGAAGAATAGACTGAACCGTGACCATCCGGAATTTTGTCTGCTTGATGAATTTGTTGAGAATACTGAGGTCCAAAATGGGTCTCCAGTCCCCCACTTTCTTTGGCACCAAAAAGAGTCTTGAGTAGAATCCGGATCCTATCTGGTCTGGTGGGAATGCTTGGATGACTCTTTTTTTAGCAGCTTTAGGATCTCTTGAGCAGCGAATTCCCTTTGACTGGGTGGAATGTCGGGGAATATGTTTTGGGGTTGTTGGGCGGAGATTGAAGGGGATGTGATAACCTCTGGTAATGACCTGTTGCACCCAAGAGTCTCTGGTGATTTGTTGCCAGGCATGTTGGTGCAGAGAGAAACAACTCCCGAATGCTTCCAGAGGAAAGCAATTGGGCCACCCCTCAGAAGTGCTGGTAGGGCTGGCCCGAGAAAGAATCTCTGGCTCCCCAATTGCGTGGACCCCCTCTGCCCCAAAAGGAACGTCTTCCTGAACAGCTACCCCCTCTGCTGCAGGGGATCGACTCACCACATGTGTCGCGGAATTGACCCTGGGACGTTTTATGTCAGAATTTTCCACTCTTCTGATTCTTAGAAAAGTATCGTTGAGAACTGGAAAAATGGACACCTATGGCAGACAGGGTCTTACCATCTTGCTCACACCTGGCCAGCGTGTCTTTCACTTTTGGTCTGAAAAGAGAGGAAGGGTCAACTGGTGCATCGAGAAAGGAGGACTTGAAAGGGTCTGCAAAGTCACAGAGGTGCATCCAGGCCTGCCATCTCATAACAATGCCTGCAGCCGCCGATCTAGCCACCCGTTCAGCCTTCAGTTGCATAGGAGATCAACCTCATGGACGAGTTGGAAATAGAATCTAGGGTTGCAAGCTGTGAGGCCACTTTATCATGGACCCCGTCAGAGATTGCTCCTGCTAGTGTTCCAGAAAGTTCAGTTGTCAGATTTCTCTGGAGCCTAGTAAAATGTGCCAAATAATTCAACGACCGAATGGCAAAGGTCAAAAAAGCAAACATCCACTTTCCCAGTCTGTCCAATGCCCAGGACTCCTTGTTGGGTGGATGAACAGTATGGCTCTCCTTGGCGAGCTCTCTCCTGGTTGCTGCTGCCACCATTATAGCGTCTACAGGTAAACCCTTTGACCAATGTGGATTACTCTCAGGAGGAGATAGTATTTTTTTTCCAGTCTCTGGGAGATAAGCTCACTGGAGTCAGGCTTCCTCCACGCATGCTGCACGATGAGCTGGACAAGGTCATCGGCAGGTGAGGTCACCCAAGAAGTAGAGGGCCAGGCATGGAAAGCCTGCAAGAACACAGATGCCTCCGAGGATGGGTTAGTGGGCTTCCAATCTCCTCACTGTTTCAATATTTCCAGGAAGTCTCCAAAGGAGACATCTTTAGGAGGAGATCGTGGGGAACCCTTCCCCTTCATCATAGTCCATGTCTTCCATGACAGACTCTTCAGGAGAGTCTATGTGCTTCCTCTTGCATGCTCTCTTCTGTGGAACCTCTTTGATGGGGGCTTCCAAAGAGGACCCGGAAGAGGGGTCAGTCTGCGTGAGGGTTTCTTGCAGTTCTCGTACCCGGTGTCCTGGAGTGGTAGACTGTGTCAACTGAGGTCTAGGGGGCATATAGACATGTTGTACCGATGTCGGAGGGGGCAGCTATGAGCCTGCAGAGGCCAGTGCTTTTTCCATCACCTGGAATGCAGGTCCGCCTGAAAACGGATGGGAGCCCAGAACCGAGAAAGACAACCTCGGAACCAAGGTCACATCCCACTCCTACAAACTCGGCACCAGGTGAGGAACCTCAGGGTAACTTGGTGCCGTCGCAGTCATCGGGGCCATATAATTCGGCAGTGTAGAAAAAAAATCGGTGCTGGGCTAGGGTCCTCAGTGCCAGCAGCCCCGTTACGACCCCAAGGATGGCGCGGCTGCGAAGGGGCCGAAGTCCAAAGGGTGAGTTCCGGTGCCATAGACAAGGGTGCTGGTGGAACAGAGGCAGCTGGAACTGGGAGAGACATCGGAACCAGGAGCTTTGGAACAGTGGAGGCCAAAGGAGGAGTGTATGATGTTGTCTGGAGAGAACTCCTCTGTTCCAGGTGGGATAGAGGCTTTAGGTAGTGAAGATAAACCCCTAGCTGCCAATAGTTGATCCACAAGTCTGACCATGTCTAACTCTGATAGGTTTCTGGAGGATCTGGTGGATATCCCAAACAGGGAGTTAGGGCATAATTGAAAAGGACTGTATTGTTGATCTGAGAAGGGGTCCATTGACGGGGAGCATCTGGTCCAAGGTATGGGGTCTCCCTGACACCGTGGTCAATGGACCACGTGAAAATGTAGTAGGAGGGGAATATGTTACCGGTGCCTGAAAAACTATTGTCTGTGCCGAAGGAAGAATCTCGGTTGGTGCAGTAATGGTTGGTACTGTAGGTAATGGTGCAGAAGACTACGGTACCATTTGAGTCAGGTCTGAGTTCGGTTCCGAGGTCAGCACTGATTAAGTAGTCTGTGCCGAGGGAGAAGTAGCCAATTCTGAAGTCATAGCCAATTTCTGTTCCACAGTCAGCTCCAAAGAAAGGGTTTTGAGCCCTGGTGCTGAGGGAACTGCAACCACTTTTGAAAGTTTAGGTCTAGGGTCTGAGCTTTTAGATTCAGGATCTCTCGGAGAAAAGGGAACAGAATGGCTCCTCTTCTTGGGTTCCTTTCTGGGTGGGGGGGTGAACCCTCTGATGCAGAAATAGCCTCCAAAAAGGTAGTTTTAAGCAATCCTTTCAAAATTAACTTATGTCTCTCATTGAGGGTGCGGGTACTAAATGCTGCACAAATCTTATATGGTGAACGATTCCACAGATGGGGGGCGCTCCCAAACAGTATACACAAGAACCAAGGGAATCCAAATTCGTCATTCTACAGCCACAATGGTCACAGGCCTTAAAACCTGAAGTGCCTTTTTTATCAGACATAATGCAGTTGACAAGGTATGAAAGGCAAGATAAACCAACTTTTGTAAAACACACTATCACAACAAGTAACATTAAAATCACACACAATCAGCAACAAAGTTCTTCCACTAACTACAAAAACCCAAAGATTAACGAGAAAGGGAAGAAAGGAAGGTACCAGCAGTGGCATCCCGAAGAATTACCACAGAAGGTAAAGGGCGGGAATTATCAATGATGGTAAGGTAAAGAATACCAGAATCAGTAAAGGGAAGAAAAGGGAGGCACTAGAGAAAGAAACACATAGCTGAGAGTGAAAGGCTTGACACGTCCTCATAAGTACACGGCAAATGAGATCTGAGGTATTGGGGAGAGAGGCACTATGGGTAATCTTAGCTTGAGAGTTTTTTGGCTGACGCGAGCTTGGTATGGCGCCAACTCGGTTCCGAGGACAGAACCGGTAACCCATCAGTAAGGAATGAATGAAGATTAACATTAGATTATTTCTATTCCGTGCATCAATAATATCTATAGGTGGATGGTAAACTGCATCCAGCTTCTTCACTTCTATTTTGAGCTCTATTTACTGCAAGACTGCTAACCCAATAGTGAACCACTGTAGCAAGATCATATTACCTCTGAGATCAGTTAGACCAGGAACAGTCTTCCACTTTGGTAGTTACCTGTCATTTATTAATTAAGAGGAATGTGCTTCCTTATGTTTTATAATGAAATGCACTTTTAAAAATACATATAACATGTTGCTTTGACTATGCTTGCATCCTCATCAGAATTTGCTGTAATTTGTTCCTTGCAAAAGTGGAAAACTTGAACAGAGTACCTCTGTAATGCTTGCAATCCACTACACTGATTCCTGCATTTAAAACAAGCAGCAGTACATGAATGATAAAGATTTCAGTTTTGCCACAAGAGAAGTCACTTTAGATTCCAATGAATGCATTGTTAAATTATTTTGTAGAACAGTGTCAGCCTGGACGTAACTGCAATACAGAATACAAAAAAGTGAAGTGATTTTAACTGCTTCAGAATTACAGTTGCTTTATCATGTTGCTTTGTTGCTCTTCTGAAACCATTTGTTGTCTAACACTGGAAGGATGACTTGTAAGTACTGTTTTCACACCATGCTCATGATGTGATAACTTTCTTGCTCCTCCTATATTAACAGGATGGAGTACCTTAATCCCTAGACTGCTCCCCACAGTCTGCAGAGCAAACCAGATTAAAGCAAATTGCTTATAAAAGGCTGCATTTGCAGTGGAGAACCCTGTAGTTCCTTTAATCACAGATATAATGACTAACTCAGGCTAAAGTGCACAACTGTACTGCACTTTTAAAGGCCTAGCTTCTTCCATGTTGTGGCTACCCATGTGTTTTGCTGTATAACATAATGGAAGCAGCATCAAACTGCAAGAAAGAAAAATGTACTTCCAGTGTGGGAATCAAATAATTTTCCGATGCATTTATTAATGCTAATGTAACTGTTTCTGCACTCGTCCTATCAAGAGGTTTAAGAAACGCTAATTTAATTTTCTGGATATACCATTTTTAAAATGCATGCATGCAGAATTACCTCCTCAGCATTACTGCCAAAATGGAGAAACATTCTTCAGCTTTAACTACATAAACACGATCATTAACTTATCCCTACTCTGTGAAGATTGTTGCCTTTTTGTCATTACGGTGTTCTCCTCTCACTGACACTTCATTTGTTCTCAATTACATGACCTCATCTTTTCGGTCCATAATGAAACATGTCTTTTTGGTAAGATGAAAAATTGTTCTTCAAATAATTTCTGTTTGTTCACATTTTTCCAGTTTTGTACAAGTGAATGTTGGTTGCTCTTAAGAGGTGATATTATAAGCTTTATGTATTTCTATGCCTTTTGAATTTCTAAATTTGTTTTCTCAAAGATGGAATAGCCATACTTGAAAGCATAAAGTTGTCCTGATATGCCATACTGCACTTTGCACATATCGCAATGTAGTCATTTATGATTTTGTTTCCAAGAATCAGCAAATCTGTATTTCTTTTAAAATAAATATTTCTTTCTTTACTAGAATGTTCTATTAGCCAACCAGCTGGAGACCTCCTATCATTTCCTCCATCTGATGGTCTAGCTTAATGCCCAGACCAGAGGCCATTCCTGGATTAGTAGATAAGATAGAGCACAACAACAACTAATTGTCCTCATATTGGGAAATTGCACAGGTCAGTCATAATAGCATCATCTTTATCTAGCTAGCATTTTCTTCCTTACTCTAACTCTCACTGCTTACCAGCAGTTCTAAAAGGGTGGGGCTCTTACAATACCAGCCTCTTTTCCATGCATGTTTATGTAGCACACAACCTGCTTGGTGGGTGCTCATCTCCGGCCCTTTGTGCTGACAAGCTGCAAGACCCAGACTAACAGCCTCCTCTGGGTGTTAGTGATGAAGAGAACTGGGCTACTTCCTTACTTTCCTCCTCCTCCCAGGATGGGTGAGATGGTACTGACTGCTCATTCCTACTTTTCCTTCAGTGTCCAGCCAGCTACTTGAACCCACATCATCTGGGTTTTATCTCTTGTAATGGTGTTAGCCACATTCTCACCTTCTCTGGCCAGCTCCTTTAGTGCGCATTTAGCTGCTAGAACACAAGCCACCTAGGTCGTAGTCTGGGTTTTATCCCTTTAAGCCATGGGGTCAGCTTATCTTTTTCAGGGGACAACTGATCATCATCAGTAGTCTGGGGAAGCTAAGGCTAAAAAAAAAGCACTGGACATGCCATTTCAGGAATACAAATGGCGGAGAATGGCTCTAAACCTGAACACGAACCATCTTAATTAAGAAATTACCTCTGTAACTGCCTCTTTATGTCCTAACAGTGATGTAAGCTATTCTACTGTACTTATGTATTTGCAGTTATGATTTTTCTGCATACGACTAACTTCTGTTTCTCCCCTGAAAATAAGACATTTGAAAACTTCTGTAAGGGAAAGGAATATGAAAGATGTTTTGGGTGGAGCTCCATCTATTTCCTTGTTTTCAAGTACAGACCGTCTTGTTATTAGTTTAAAAGCACATTGTCTATAAGTAATTGAGATTTTTACATTTGGAGGGTAAATCTGCAGTGGTTAGATACCCAAAAGAAGAAAAATAACATCCATGAAGAGAAAAATCAGTGAGGTACACCTGGCTTACAGAAGGAATGATCAAGACCACTAGAAGAGTGAAAAGTCAATCCCCAGGATCATCTGCTAGATTCTGGTTCTGAGAAAATAATGGAGATGCATGCTGATGATCAATAAAAGTCTCACTGCATTTCTGGAAAAAGCAGAAAATGACATAGAACAGACATTAATTGGTCACTCGGATCATCTTTCCATCGTGGACTTGGAGCTCCCTGATATCAAGCGCATACTAGCAGCAGGCAAGGCCAGACATGTTTGAAAAATACAACTGGAATGGAAGGCAGCTAATGACAGAAGAACTTAATAATAACTGGGATATCCCATTTTGCAGAAGGAAATGACTGCTTAACCTTCACTTTGGAAAAACTTTGAATGGACTTGGTAGAGATCCCATCCTATTTTCTGCCTCAGTGTCTGTGGGTTAGGCTGCCAAGATCAATAATGTTGAGATCTGAAACTTGTACTCAAAGAAAAGTTTGTTTCACCTGTGGTCCCAGATAAAGTGATCATGTTTAGGGGCAAAAAGATTTTCTGTGATTTACACTTTTGCTGCAAAAAAAAACTGCATGATAGAGGCACATTCCAGTTAGTAATTAGACTATGTAAACAAGAATGGTAGACATTTAAACTATTTTATTCAGTGCAATTTAAGGGTTTCTTGCTTGCTGTTGCAATGACGTTTCTTTCTTCTAAAGAGGCACTGGTGAAACTCAGGTCTGCAGGATAACAGCAAAGAGAACACCAGTATAAAGACTGATTAGATCACTCACTTAAAAATCAGAGACAGAGATAAGGCCATTAAGAAATTATTTACATAAATATTCCCAGTCTGAATACTTACAGTTTTTTTTTATATAAATCTATCAGGCAAGCAAACCCTGGAAACTAGTAGTTATTGTGCATGCTCCAGAAAAGGAATGGGAGGGTGGCCTAATGGTTAAGGTATTTGCCTTACAAGCACAAGGTGCAGGGTTTGAGTCTTACAGGGGATAATTGGCTAAGCTTAAAATGGCTCACAAGGGCAGTTAGCTTAGTACTAACCTATGAACCTATGAACCTATGAATGAGTATAATAAATCTCAAACTAGTTGGACCGAACATATAAATAAGGGTAATGTCACCACTTGGGAAAATAGGATCTGTCCCTGCAGTGTGGAGTGAGGAAGCCCTGTGATCAGTGTTGGATAAGTCATGGGATTTAGAGGAGCCAGGTGGAGCATAGCTCTTAACCAATCAGGGACAGATCTCAAAAGAAACAGGGACAAATCCATAAATGATCAGGAGCACTTTTAAAATTATTTCTGTTAACTTGAGACATTGACAGAATAAAGAGAATGTGAATATACTTTTTCTGAAGTAAAAGAAGTCTAGAACTTTGATTGTCATTATCTGTGTGTATTTCACCACCTTTTCTCCGAATATCACAACTTTTAGGAGGGAGCAAAAGGGACACAGCTAAAAGTTGAATCAAACGTCAAGGATGCTTCTGAAAATCATTTGACAGTTGAGAGGTAGGGGTGGAGGAAAATGGGCCTGAGTGGCCAACACAATTTGCCTTTCATGGTGAGGAGTAGACAGCATGGCCTGCCACACTGGAGACACCTACTGGAGAACAGGCAACTACTCATGGAGGAGGCCAGGAAAGGCTTGAGCTGTTAAGTGGTGCTTGTACCACCAAGTCAAGGATTATGTGGGTGGGAGTGTATACATCATTATCTACTGTGGGAGCATATACACCATTACCTACACAGGTAGCCATAGCAACTCGGTAATCCAATGATGGGGTTGGGTTTAGGAATGGAGGAGTAAGGGACCAGTATACTGTCCTGTTCCCTAATGCCTGACTCCCACCTCCAGGGGAATGAATGGGCTCATTAGAGCCGCAAACAGGAATGAATGCACAGGGGGACTCTTGACCAATAAAGACATGCCTGCCTCTTTCCCTGGTGAAATAAATGAGCTAACAGGGCACAGGCAGGTGAACCACTGGGCAAAGTCCTAGGCAGGGATTTAAAAAAAAAAGACTGAAGTATTTTTGTCTGTGAATGTAAATCAGACCTCAAAGAATCTTAAAGGCCCACTGACTGACTTGGTTGACTGTCTTGAAAGTGCTTTAGCTGCCATGTGAAAGAAATATTGTACTTGCTTCTGTGCTGGTGCATTAAGAGCAGCACACAGGTGCAGTGAGTAGCATTATTGTTTCACAGGAAGAGGTTCTCCAGTTTAGTTCTCAAGTGGAGTGCCTTCTGAGCGGAGACTGCATGTCCTCCCTGTCTTTGGGTTTTCTCCGGGTACTACGATTTCCTCCCACATCTCAAAGACATGTGGAAGGAGGTCTGGTGACTCGAAATTGTCCAAAGGTGTGCATGTGGTGTGTGTGTGAACCATACAAAGAAATACCTGGCGATCTACTTCCATTCCCCACTCATGTAGTAAACTTTGTGGATGGTAGTAGCTGTTTATGCATTAACTACAAGAGCTGGCTCTGACTTGACAGCATTGGGTGGGACATTAAATGGATTCTAACTGCTTTAGTTGTTGACCACTTACACAATATTCTATTTTTATCTGAAAAAGTGTAACAGTTCAGTAATGGAAAGGTACTGAGTATTTTAATGAAAGAGACTGTTGTTAACTTGTAATGAAAAGAAGAAATTAACATGTTCAGCTGCTGTTTTCTATGATTATGCTGAAAAAGAATTTTGTAGCCTGTATTCTGAAAAGTACTACATCTGGTAACGGCAGACAGTCTAGCAGGGAGAGTTGTCTGGGAAAGAAGAGTGTTTAATAACTTTTCAAAGGGGAAGGAGGAGGACAGATGCTAGCTCATACTCAGTAAAGGCAAGACCAGCAGCAGCAATCTCACAGCAATGAAATGTAAAGTTTGAAGACACCCCTTTCCTCAGCTTATAGCAGCTGACTTATGAGTCTGTGTACCCTACTCTCAAAAAGGCAATGTGCCCTCACCTTGGAAAAAAAAAGAGTATAAGGGCATAACAGTCTATATAGTTTAGTTAAGAAGGAAAACAGTACAAGTTTTTTAAGAAATTTTCAAACCACAGAAAGATTTGCTTAGAAAAATTACAAAGTGAAAAAAAAAGAAAAACATTGAATAAAAATGTGGAGAGAATGTTGAGGTTGAATAGGGTACTTAGAAAGTTGAAATGGAATTTTCATGATTTGAGGAAGTGAATGTTTCGCAACTATAGCAGTTTCTTGGAATACATGTGGTTTTACTTCTCATCTCAAAAGAAACAGTGTTTAGGTTGATAAATATAACCTCTACATTGTCTTATTGAAAGACACTTAACGGTAGGACACTTTTCCCTTGCTACTCAGGTGGAATGATAAAGGGTGGCACACTTAGCATGTAAGAGAATTCCCTACTTAGTTACAGAAAAAGTGACAGATGAATCTGGCAGATTTGGTGGAAGTTCACATGGTAACTGTGATGATGGGCAGTACTGCCAAACTGTGCCGGGGAGTAGGGCAGTGCATGTGTAACATATGTCAGCATAGCTAGCTGGAATTTTGTAAAGAATTACATGTCATTTGAATATCAAACTGATTTATACAGATGCTTGTGTTAAAAAAAGTATTTGTAAAGTTGCTTGGGTTAAAAATGTATCAACAGTAGGTTCTGGTGGACAGAAAAGAAATACACATGTATGTCAGACTGTATTGTTGTAACTGACGAAATATATATATATATATATATATATATATATATATATAAACAGAGGATACTGGAAGGGAAGGGGTTAAACTCAGCCCCGCTAACCTTAAGAAAAATAGCCTGAAATTAACTGACTTGGTTTAGGCCATAGAGATTTTATCTCATAGGTCTGAATGCAGCCAGAGAAGCAATCTTGGGCTGGGATCCTGCTCTATTGTCCTTAGTGGTGCGCTAATTGCTACCCTGAGGTGCCAGAGAATGGCTTGTTAGTTTTTGCAGCAAGGGTGGAAGCAGTGGAATTGTTTTACAGTTTCCAGATGCTGTAATAACCATATATATATATATATATATATACATATATATATATATATATAAACAGAGGATACTAGAAGGGAAGAGGTTAAACTCAGCCCCGCTAACCTTAAGAAAAATAGCCTGAAATTAACTGACTTGGTTTAGGCCATAGAGATTTTATCTCACAGGTCTGAATGCAGCCAGAGAAGCAATCTTGGGCTGGGATCCTGCTCTATTGTCCTTAGTGGTGCGCTAATTGCTACCCTGAGGTGCCAGAGAATGGCTTGTTAGTTTTTGCAGCAAGGGTGGAAGCAGTGGAATTATTTTACAGTTTCCAGATGCTGTAATAACCTTAGTTAACATTCTATTTGTGTATTGTGACACATCAGTGACAGATTCTGCCTCAGTTTCTAGTGAGAGGGTAGTATGGGAACTACACAGTCAGGTGACCAGATGTGATGTCATTCTGTAGCCAGCACTGAAATTGCATTTGAATACAAGTGGGAGATGTGAGGGGTGCACTCTGTTTGTGGACCAGACAAGACACTCATCCACTTTCAACTTACCTTGCTTTAGTAAGTAACTAGGGAACAGTAATTATTCAGTCAGTTAAAAAATATAGCGAGATTAGCTAAATGCTGCTTTTTCTGTATCTGTCTGAGTCTTTCCATCTGTGTTGTTTTTATATTTCCTCTGGTGTTTATTGTAAATAGATATTCAGTATTTTCATATTTCTTTGTGTAATTTATTATTAAATATATATTTTATTGTGGCTGGTCTTTTAGAATATATTTAACATTTGACAGTACTTGCACTTATTTAGTGGCACTGTGGCTCCACGTTCCCGAAAGTCTTGCTGGTTGGTTAAACAGTAACATTTGTATACATATTAATTTTAATAAGAGTAATTGGGTATCCTGGTATGAGCCTTAAAGTAGCTGGCTTTGGGTGTCCTGGTGGCAGCAAATCAACCTTATCATTTTGGTGGCTGTAGCAGAGTGGGTAAGCTATGGCAGCCAACCTTTCCTGGATGGGTGTGTGTCTATGAAAATGAAATCTCAAAGAGTGTGTGTATGACAGCTACTTTGAACAGGGACACTGAGAGCACTGATTTCACATAGAGGGTGGTGGAGGACTTGTCTTGGAACACCTGGCTAAGGATTCAGCTCTATACTGGTCAATGGGGAGTCTTATTTGTGGCCTGGAGAGGAAGCCCAGCCTTACGACTGGAGTGTGCATTCCCTGTGTGCTCTTATGGGAAATTGTACTTGCTGCAGAGGGCTCCGTCTGAAAATACTGTGTGTGTCTATTTGTCTCACAGTGAACATTCCCCATTGGTGTCAGAGGTGAGGAGCACTGACTTCAAAGACAGGCTGGTGGACGACTTGGCTTGGAACACCTGGCTAAGGACTCAGCCCTATAGTGGTCAGCTGGGAATCTTATTTGGGGCCTGGAGAGGAAGCCCAGCCCCAGGACAACAGTGTGCATTGCCTGTGTGCTCTTAAGGGAAATTGTACTCAGTGCAGAGGGCTGCGTCTGAAAATACTGTGTGTGTCTATTTTTCTCATAGTGAATGTTCCTCACTGGTGTTAGTGGTGAGGATTGAGGCTCCTTGATCACTGACCCACAGAAAGGACATCACAGTAAACATAATAAATATGAATGTAGTACTTGGGGCAGGACATTTTGAATTAGTATCAACTGTAAGGAAATTGGTGTTATTTTAGGAGGGACTATTTTAGAGAGTATGCAACTGAAATAATTTTACATAAAACAGATGTGCAGGACGGTCCATGGTTTAGAAAGGTTCCAATGCTAGGATGTTTTTATCTATTCTGTTAACATTTAACATTCCAATAAATTGAGTGTATGTCAATACTACCTACAATGCAGATGAAATTTACTTACTTTTCACATTTAATTGTTCTTTGTCGACAATAGTTAAGATACTTATATCAAAGGAACAGCTTAAGTGTAGAATAACAAGATTTACCTAATGGCATTGTCAGTTTATACTCCACTAGTAACAACTATAAAACTGGTAATGGCTAGCCACCAGGTCATGTGAACATTGGCTCTAGATGACTGTCAGTGTTCATTGTTCATGGGTAAGTACTAGGTTAGCTGCCCTTGCAAGAGATTTTAAGCCTAGCCAACTCTCCTTTCAAAGTTGAGAGTCAAACCCTTTACCTTGTGTCTGTAAGGTAAACACCTAAACCATTATACTACCCACAAGTTCTACACCACCCCCCTTGTTGATGTGACACCACTGAAAATGTGCAAAAATTGGAAAAGGAGTTGTGGATGAATGGTAATGGTGAGGTTATTCATGTTGTAGAAACTGGAAATGTATTTTTGCAAGGAAGAAGAATCTAAAGGGTGGACTGGGAAATTATAAGCAGCAGTAGGGTGGTTTCAAGTTAAGGGTGCAGAGGTCAATGATAAATCAGTGGGATTATTTTTAACTAAACCTGAAACTATATTTACAGGAATATACAAATCAAAAAGGGTGGCTATGTGAAAAGAACTTCTGGGACTTAAACAGGAAACTATTAACACAGCAAATGCATTTAGAAAACAGACCAGGCTAAATTAGCAGAAGGGTAAAGATGTAAAAGAACTATTTAGGCAGATAGATAACAAAATGGAAACAGTAAAACAATTATACTGAAGACTCGAGTACTATCTCGTTGGCCAGAAGTACCCAACAATGTGATTAAGGGTGCCAACAAATAGAAAGGATAAAGTGGAAAATATGGAGAAGGGTGACTGAGCAGTTAACCCTGAGAAAACATCAAAAGTGTTCAGAAGTTACTATTAGCAAATCTAGATTATAAATATGATGGTAAATAGATTAAAAAAGAAGTCTTATTTAGAAAGATTAAGCATGCTGCAATTAACACATTTCAATCCAAACAATTAGTAAGCAAAATAACTCAAGAAAAGATTGAGCTGGTACTAAAAGGAATGAAGAGGTAAAGCTCTTGGTATATACAGCCTTCCTTTGGAAATGTATGTGAAAATGGGGAATGATTAAGCTGGTTAATCATGTTCTTAGAACACAGGACATTCCAAGCAGTTGGGTAAAGGCTGTAATAACAGTAACACATAAAGAAGGAAAGGATAAAACATTACCAAGTTGATACAGACCAATATTTGTTCACTAATCATAATTTTAAGTTGTTTATGCAAGTGATGGCTAAAATATTCACACATTTTACCAAGCCTAGAAGAACAAAATTTGGTAATAGTCTACAGAGGCCATCAACCAGCCAGTGATGGGGGGTGGTTTATGTCTCCATCACCCCCTCCGCATGCATGCTGCAGAGAAGTGGAACCCTCATCCAATGTCCAAGCAAGTCTGGCTTCTCTTTCAGATCATGGCCATATAGCAGTGTACTTGTACATGTAAGTTACACTGTTCCTCCTGTTCCAATCAGCAGCTTGAATCATGATGAGTGGTGACTATGAAAACATTTCAGTTACTGCCCTACTCAGGCCACGAAATAGCTGATGGGAGCATCCACATCCCAAAAATGACCTTCTACACCTTCCCTGGATGCATGAACTGTCCCAAAAATACATATTGAGGATTATCACCACTGGCTTGGGAGTGCCAAGCCCATGTTTTCCTAGTAATGGTCACTGTTGGGAGCAAATAGCGATCAGGAACACTGCTGTCTCTCCCCCTAGGATGGATTTGCTGTAAGCTGTTCATTCCCATCCTCCCCTCTCCTGGCTCTTACAGCATTCAAGTGCTGCTCTAACTTGGGGCATCTGGGTCACAGTCATGGCTTTATCCCTCTGCAAACACACAACCAGGGGGCAGTTGGGTAACGTTTATAAGGGAACTACAGCATGAGCAATGATAGTTCCTTAGTTATCCTACAGATCTAGAGTCAGGTGGCGTAACTAGACAGGGATATCCAATGTCTCTTGTTATTTTTTGTGATCTACTTACAGCCTCTGGCAAAAACCATAAGAGATTCTATGATCGCAGGGTATCAACTGAGACAGAAGAGACATAAATTACCATTGTACACTGATAGCATGCTAGCTTACCTGACGGATACAAATGTGAAGATGGAGAAGATATATGGGGGCTTAAGGTCATTACGGAGGTTTACAGGATATAACATGAACATGTATAATACCTAGGCAATAAGACTGACTTGAGAACTCTCAAGGGTGGCAAGAGAGAAGTACCCATACTTACAGAAATGAAGCAATGTAACTTATTTACGAATATAATTAGGGGGTTTATTGAGGAATACATATCACTAACCTTTGAACAAATTCTAAACAGTAGGATCCTTTACCTGACATGAAAATGGTTCTGTTGGACTTTACTCAGATAATTCAAGCTCTTCAGCAAGAGTATCCAATCTGTTTTCAGTATTTCTTGGGGGGAGGGGGTGTAGTATGCAAAGAGCAAGAGCCACTAGATCTGACTATAAAAACACTGCTACAGGAAGGTAGTACTTGAGTTTGGATATTCCCCTGTCACAGATCCTTGGTCAGTCATAAAAGAAATAATGATTACTTTAGACTTCTGCCAGTGTTTGACAAATACAAAGCCATGTCTTGAAAAAGAGGCTGTTCATGCATGTACAGTATAAATAGTGATGTTGTGCAAGACAGTGAACAGCCATTAAAAGAAAAACACTAAGTAAAAGTATGGAGTTACTGGAAACTCAGTGCATAAATCTCCCTTTTCTTCCCTCCCAGAAATAAAACACAAGCTTCATACTTTCTTTATCTTTGCTATTTTTGTAACTGGGGTGACAAACTGATCTATAGTGGACCCATTTCAGTCACATCACAAGGAAGATAATGAAGACATTTCTAAACAAGCATGATTTATGGAAATCAACATGTTACAAAAACGTAAAATTTCTAGAATAAATAAGTACAAATAAAAAAATTGTAATGTGTCCCATTTAATTTGATATGTAAAATACATATCTGTACTCAAAATAACTAGGGTGTATAGCAAGGTAAAGAACATTTGTAAACACATATATAACACATGCAGCCTCAACAGGCACAAAGACTTGTGAGAAGTATATAACTACAGTTACAGCTAATAATATAATGTCAGGTAAGGGGTACAGATATGCAGATTTACATAACAGCAGGATGTTTGAAGCAGCTGTGGATGACCTCTTTTTTGTAAGCACTCAAAAAGTTTTTTGGCTGAATCTGAAATTAAATAAGTAACTTTGATATCAATAGGGAGACAGTCTCAAAGTTTGGGTCCAAAATTTTAGAATGGAAAGCCTACTAAGGACAACTTACTTGGTGTTTTTGCAGTAAAGCTGCCCTGTAAACTAAGAATCAAAGCTGGTATGTAGTACTCCTAACAAATGTGTCTGGGAGCAAGGGAAAAAAATTATAGAGGATTTTGTGTGTTAATGTAAGTAGTAAATGACCAGCACACTCCTAGAGGGGATATTTAGTAGACTTTAGAGTGAGGCACTGGTGTTCAATTGAGTAGAAAGAACAAAAACAACAGATACCATAGTGTTCTTAAATATTTTGAGATTTTACTTTGACATTTATGCAAAAACGGAAAGACTACATTCAAGATGAGGTTGCAAAATATCTTTACCAACTGCTGCCCTTACTTCATTGGTAAGGAAGAAAGAGATGTTGTGGCAGCCACAGAATGTTACATTTAGTTTTGCTTTTATGTTACTAACATGAAAGAACAGAAGGAAGGATCATGTTTTAATCTTAGACATCGGAAAGAAAAGAGGCACATTCGATGTTCTGGTTATTGTAACAAAACAGAATAACTAAACTGGGCAAGTTAAAGGATTTAGACTTAATCCAAAGGACTGTCAAAGAAGAAGAAGCGACTCCATTGAAAGTAAAACATGAGTAATGAAGCTGATAACTCAGGGCTGCACACATAGCACTGATAACCTCAACGGGTATGGTTTTCTTACAGCAGGAACAGCCTATGTAAAGTTCACAGTCAGAGGTGTGTGTGAAGCAAGAAGTTACTATAGTCAGTCAGGTGACGTCCACATTGTTAGTCATGACCTGGGCACTTAGATAAAGAATGAGGGTGGGGGACTAGGTCTTCAACAGCACAGAATGGTAACAGGACCTGCCACAAGATGTTAATATGTACTGGAGCTATATAATGCTTAACTGACAATGACTGGATGGTTTATAAGTGATGTATAATGTTTACAACTATGTTTCAGTGGTGTCGGTGATGTAAACTGTTTGCAACTAAAGTGATATAATTTTGTATGTCTTTCATTTATATAAATGTAAGATTGCCTTTGTCATGTGTGTAAATTTAATAAAGATGTTGGGGAAAAAAGATGTTAATATATATGCTCAGATGAACAATACGAGGCAGGATGTTAGAACAAAAGTTCTAACACATTGGGTTATGATTGAGGTTCTAATGATCATAACCACGTTATTATGTGTCCAAGACACGGTTGTCAAGAAACTCACCTCTGAAAGAAGTGAGATGGTCGGGTCTCACGCTACAACAGCAAGTAACAGGCTCATCTTTTTTCTGACTTTGGAGTGTGATCACAGTGCTCCATGGACTACATCAATATAATAACTCAGATCACTCGACAAGTAATTAAATATGTTAAATACTGCACATTTTCCTTCTATATTTCCATTAACTGATTGACCAGCTACCTATTTTTTGGTTTGTTTTCTGTTTATACTACTACTTCTGGCAGTGTACCTGACACTCTAAGTGACCACATGCCCACTTTCATCCTCAGACACTGTAACAGCATTAATAAAATAGCTAACTATAATATAGTTCGCAACCTTACTTCTTTCTCCAAAGATATATTTGATGAAAAACTAAAAACTTGTGACTGGACTCCCTTAAGAGCTCTGCCAATAAATGATGCTGTCAAGTTCTTCAACTCGATTTTTCTAGACTATTAGATTAGCAAGCCCCTATTAGAACAAAAATAATTGAATGTAACCCTTCACCTGGCTTAAAAAGGAAATATAATATATTATGGTAGAAAGAGATGGGGCATGGAAATTATGGAAACCGAGCAAAACAGACAGTCCATAAGAAATTCAGATAACTAAATCTTACTAAGGCGAAAATAAAAAAAACAACAAACAAATCTACTATTTTAGCCTACAGCAAAGACACCAAAACAACCCTAAATTATTTTGGAAATCCATTAACAAGCTACTAAAACCAGGCCAGACTACTACAACTCTACCTAATGCTACTAATTCCACGGACTCAACAGCAAACCATTTCACCTCCCACTTTATTCAATCTGTCCTCAATGTACTTAATAACAACTTTACATGTCTCTCCCTCATGACAATTCCAAATAATCATCATAACATCTTTTCCTTCCAACCCATGCCCACCTCTACTACAAAATAGCATCTCTTAAATCTTAAACCCTCTGCCTTACCTGCAGAAAATATTTCCACAGAATATCTTACTATTACTGTAGCAGAATCTATTATTTTATCTCATAGCCTTACTTAAGAACTGCTCCACAACTTAAAATATAATTTCTACTCTCTGGAAAACTTCATATCATTCTCTACACAAAGGAGGGTAATTTATCGGCCCATAGGAATTTTCTCCACTAGCTAAGTTAATGGAGAAATGTATTCACTTACTACATATGAAGTATCTTACCTCCAATAACCTCTTCACAAATATCCAACATTGATTCAGACCCAAGCATATATCTACAAATGCCCTTCTTAGCTTTACAAACAGGATCATTTACAAAAAGAACAAGGTTCATCTAGTTTCCTCTGCCTTTCTAGACCTATCAAAAGCATTTGCTACCATGCCTCATCAAAAACTGTTAACAGAACTCACCACCCTACATTTCTCTCTCTCTCTCTCAGTCTGTGCTGTCATGGTTTCATAACAACTTCTAAGAGAGATGCCAAGCTATCAAACGGCAACAAGCATAGTCCTCCTTCCTTCCTGTCTCTACTGGTGTTTCACAGGGCTCAATTCTTGGTCTGCTATTTTTCAACATATACACTGACTCACTCCACACTGCCTTCAAATGCCTCAGTCATTTAATATGCAGATGACTCTATCCTCATTTACTCAGCTCCTTCCCTCGCATTACTTCAAAAAAAAATCACTCAAGACTCCTTCTCCTCTATTGAAATCTGGATATCAAACTCTCAACTCCTTTTTAATCTCAACAAAACTAAAGTTATTCTTTTTATCAGTAAAAATGACAATCAGCAAAAACAGCCCTTCACCATTACATCTGATAATAAAATTCCTCTAGAAGTTGTATCTCAAACTAAACTCCTACAGGTGTTATTATTGATGAGAACCGAAAATTCTACCACCATGTTATCAATGTAATAAAAAAAATCTCACAAAAAGCTTAGAACTTTACATAAATCCAAATACTACCTTAATAACATTGATTGATGTCATGAATGTTGATGTTTTGGAAATTTGACGTTCCAACATAGATACACATAAATATAGGTATATATTCAAACAAAACACAAGGAACTTTAGTAATTAAATTAACTCAAAACTGGACTTAAAGCAAGAATGTAGTCAGAAATGTATATTTTTTACACAGATGTAATATTGTTGTTCCAACTACTGATCCATCATTTATGAAAAAATGTTCAATATCCCCAAAATATTACCCTAAGAAAGAGACATTATTTCAGCTCTTGCCATTTACAACTATAAAAATAGCTACTTTTAGGGAGAATGTCAAATAAGCATGTTTTGTATGGCACTGTACTATAAACATTAGTTTATACAGTTCTAAACATTCTGCACTCCTTGAGTAAAAAGAGACACACAAAAAAAAAACTCATTCGAGAACAATCAGCCGAGTATAAACAAGTTGACCATACTACTAATACTTTTGTAGATACTGATAGTCATATTTAATCATCATTTTTTTATTTATTTTTACATCACTGGTGTCCTAATGCTTTATTGTATCCTATGTATTCCACTATCAAACTGTATGTATGTATATATATATATATATATATATATATATATATATTTATTTATTTTTTTAATTATTATGACTGCGGTGTTGGTGCTGCGGTAGCGTTGTCGCCTCACAGTTAGACGTTGCCCGTTCGATTCTCAGTTAGAGCGTCTTCTGTGTGGCGAAATGCGTGAATGGGCGTTCCTTCGTTGAAGGTTGTGCATTAGGCCCGGCAAGCCAGCACATCAAAATCTACTGCCAATCATTAGCGGACCGGAGTTCCGCTGTGGCGACCCCTAACCGGGAAAAGCCGAAAGAAAGAAACAAAATGTATGCACTAGTGTTTTATTTGATGTTATTTAATTCTCTGGAGCTTTTCTTCCCGGCCCGCCTCTGAAAAATGGGTAATTATTACCCAGTCAGACTTTCCTGGTAAACAAATGTCAATAACTAAATAAATAAAAAAATATGCCTGACTACACCTTTGCAATACAGTACATGAAACTTAAGTAGAAGTGTCAAGAATGATGTCATCTGAAATGACTCAGCAGTAATGTGTATTATCAATTTAAGGGCCATCTCAGAAAGTAAGGACATGTTTTGTATTTATGTCTGAAGCTCAGCTCACCAGCACTTTGCTTTGCTCTGTAAATAAAATATTTAGAACAGTAATTTCTCTTAGAGATAGACACTCTGAATTTGGGAAGGACAGCTCCATTTCTATAACAGGTAAGTGCATGGATCAGGAAAGGGGTCAAAACTAAATTGGGGTCTTATATTAACTCATGTCTTGGAAAACTAGCTAGACACTTTGCTAGGCTACAAACAGTCCATTTGATCAACAGCCAAGTGTGAACCTATAAACCTATGTTAAGCAGCTTCCTTACAAAAGAAAGGTACGTACCTCTCAACTGTCCCTGATGTACAATGTCCATGATTTTGCCTCATATTTTTGCCCTATCCCTTGTGAAATGTTCAACTTTCTGATAAAATCAGTGAGGATTACAATCAGTGAATGCCAGACAGAGTTTTACACTTCCTACTATTCAAAAAAATGCAAACAGAGGCAAAAGCTGTTGTTCTATTAACTTTTTAAAATAATTAAAGTAATAGTTTAAATTGTCTGTGATTTTTTTCCCTTTGTTTCCCCCCATTATTTCTGGCAAAGAAGTTGAGAGGTAAGGAAAGGTGCTTACCAAAGCTTGGTGAAGCACCCTTCAGCGCTTTCAAGCTGTAGTCTTGCTCTAGAGCAGAGGGCTGTCTGTGATATAGCACTGTGTGCATTACAGCTTTCAAAACAGTAAAGCACCTCATGCTCTAACAGTCCCCCCTTCCAACCTTCTAGTACACTGCAGTTGCTTAAGTTCCATGCACTGTACAAAAACTTGTGAGGCAGCACAAATTCAGTAGAGCTGTCAGAGCTTTGAAACACTTAATTCTCATACAATGTCCCTCTCTCTTTGTAGAACTCGTAAGTACATGAATCAGGTAAATCTCCATGTTCTGCAAAGATTTATGATCTAGTTTCTCCGATAATTTCCATGTTCTAAAAATGGATGCCAAATTTCACAACTCAAATTTTCCTCCACCACTTGACAAATGTATAACAACTTTGCAGTGCATTGAGCACCATGATTGCACTCCAACATTTAAAAAAAATATAAACCTGCAGTGTGCTAATGTGGTGTGATACCCAACCATAACAGCGTTTTCAGAGGTGTGTGGCAATTGTTACACCCCCCCCAAGACCTGTTAAAATGAGGTCTCACACAAGGGATTTTTCTTCACTTTGAACCGTCCTTGAATATGTTGCCCCATATTCTATCCACTGAAGTTCACAGATGACAGTATGTGTGACAAACTGAGGGGCTGCCAGCCCAGCTAGACAGAATTTTTGTAAATAATTCTATGCCATTGTAAATATTAATATGATCCACAGGCTTGTTTGACAAATGTAAGAAAACTGTGTTATGTGCTGAACTTTAAAAATGTAACCACAGTGCACCCCGCTGGAAGAAAGTTGATAAGTAAAGAATTTTACAACTGTGTGTGATCTCAAGCTCAGAGACAGGATGTCTCCAGCTGGAAATTCTTTCTATTGTCCTAAGACAGAGATACTAAGTTTTACATGTAAAGTATCTTTTATTGCTGTGGCTTCCTGGCAGGTGCAGATAACAAAGAAATGTTAAATTGTAAGTTATGTGAGCCTGGGAAACTTAAGCAGAAGTGTCAAGAATGATGTCATCTGAAATGACTCAGCAGTAATGTGTATTATCAATTTAAGGGCCATCTCAGAAAGTAAGGACATGTTTTGTATTTGTGTCTGAAGCTCAGCTCACCAGCACTTTGCTTTGCTCTGTAAATAAAATATTTAGAACAGTAATTTCTCTTAGAGATAGACAGAAATAGTAAGATTAGTCTAGCTGTTTCTATATTTATGTGAGACTATCCTATAATGATTTTTTAAAAGTTTTTCCTGTGATTTCTGAACTCTCTAATGTCATTGTGTTGAGTTAACAAGTATTGTCTTATGTTTTTATTATTTATTATTAAATATATTTAAACCTTTGAACTGTGGCTGATTTGTGTAGAGATATTTAAGCTCTTGCAGTACTTGCGTGTATTTGGCGATACTGTATAGGTTACTCCTAAATAGCCTTCAAGTCTCAGTCACACTAACCAATTGGATAATAATAACATTGCACAGTAGAATTGGACACCCTTTGGTAAGGGCCTTTATAGTAGCTGATACATAGTGGCTGGTGGCAGTCGGTACTACTGTATAGTCTGGGCAGAAGGGGGCATAGCTGGAGAACCTATGCCAGCCTTCCCCAGGAGTGTCTGTGTGTTTGCATATAAATCAAATCTAAAAGTGTGTGTGTGTGTGTGTGTGTGTGTCAGCTTCTTCGGCAGGGACACGAAGCACTGGTTGGACAGAGAGGGTGCTGGAGCTTTTGGCTTGACTACTCGGCTGAGATCTGAACCCTATAACTGTGCCAGTGGGGAGTCTTATTGGGGATCTAGAGAGAAAGGGAGAAACCAGCCCCAGACTGACTGATCTCTGTGTGCTCTTAAGGGAAATTATACTTTACTGTGTGTACTTGTTATTCTCCCAATGTGGATGCCCCTCACTGGTGCTAGTGGTGAGGATTGAGGCTTCTTGATTACTGGGTCAGTGCACAGGTGTCACATATTAATTGTTTGGCAGTGGTGGGATATCTACATCAAGTATTAATTGTTTGGTAGTGAGTTATCTACATCACATACTAATTGGCTTGTAGTGGAGTGGATAGTGAATTCCTGTAGCTTGTATACAGTGATCACTGAAGGTGTTTTTGTACTCTAAATCAGCCATGCAGTGAACATTCAGAGTTCAGATTTATTTTATTTATTTATTTTATTTTACATTTGTTAACTGGGATGGTCCGACTGGATGTATGTCCATTTTCAGCAGAGGCCCGGGGAGAAAAGCTCCAAGGTACATGTACACATTACAATTATTAGAACTATTAGTGAAAGGCAATTACACTCAAGTTACAGACAGAGCAATACAAACAATCACATGACACTTGTGTCTTGCAAAGCATTGCGAGTATGTATATACAGGTAGTAACAACATATTACCTTCAGGAATAAAATACACTGAGTAGCATTAGATACGGTTTACCCTTCATGATATGGAGAGGGGTGGCCAAGGAAAGCACATTTGTAGAGGAGAGGCATGTGAGATGGACAGGGCACTCGTCAGGGTTGGTACAGGGACACATCCAGTGGGATTTGAGGTAAATCTTAAGCTTGTTTTTGAATACGGCTGGTGAGTCAGGTCGGCTGGTAGTGAGTTACAAATCTTTCCGACAGAGTTGGCAAAGAGTGAGTCACCAGCAGAGTGGTTGGATTTGACTATTAGAAGTAGGAGTTTGGTAGAGGAGTGGAGTGGTCAATTTGTTACTGTAGGAGCAGATCATGTTTTTTAGCGCAGGGGTATTTTCCAGCTGGTAGAGGATTTTGTAGATAACTATGAGCTGGTTGAGCTGTAGAAGGTGAGGTAGTTCCATCCAGCCTAGGAGATTTAGGTTGTGACAGTGGTGGGCTCAGTAGGGTGAGCCAGTAGCAAATCTGGCAATATGGTTTTAACATGATGATAATTTATTAAGATCAGTTTTGCTCAGGCTGGAGAAATGAGGAGAGGCATAAAGAAGGGTAGATAGTAGACGACAGTGAGCGACTGCAATTCAAGCAGGTGGGGTGAGGAATGATTTGATCCTATAGAGTGAGCCTAGTTTTTTATTGATAGTTTTTTACAGTGTGATTGATGTGCACATCATACCTGAGGTTATCATCAATTGTGACACCCAAAAGTTTAGTTTGGGTTTCTGGGGAGATGATGGTCCCATTACTAGCTGTTATGTCATCACAATTGTTTTATTTCTTTTGTTAGCTTTGTTAGTCAGGGAAAGCAGGCAAGCACGTCAGCAGAGGAGTATGGCAAACTGACAAGGAGCCAGTTGGCTGAGATGTGCCAGGCTAAAGGACTGGTGCATGGAACCTGACTAAAACAGACACGATTGCAGCTTTAGTCACAGCTGTATCAGAGAACAGCAACCAGGACGACGATCAGACTGGCCGTGGAGATGCACAACCCTCAGAGAACGAACAGCTCAACCTTTCTAAAGAGGATTTAAAAATCCGTCTGGAGCTGAAGAGACTTTAGTTGGAGGCCAAGTGTTTTAAAATAGATGCAGCAGAGAATCTTGAGGTGTCTAGAGACTGAGGAAAATGAGAAACTGCTATGCCTGGAAGCTGAGGAGAAGGAGAGGCAGAGGCAACATGAAAAGGAGATGCTGACTCTTCGCCAGAGTCATGGAGGTAATAGGGAAGGGAGTAACTGGACCCCAGAAGCACAAAAGCTCAGTAAATTTCTTCCACAATTTACAGAGCGGTATAATTTTGATAGTTTCATTCATATGTTTGAGAAGGTATGTAAACAGTATGATGTTGACCAAAGGCTCTGGGTATGGTTCCTGACCCCCTTACTCCATGGTAAAGCTGTAAATGTACTTTTCAAACTGTCTGACAGTGACTTTTTAATTTATAATGCTGTAAAGAATTGTTTGCTAGAATTTTTTAAGCCAACTCCTGAAGCTTATAGGAAAAGGTTTTGTGAGCATAGACACAAGGCAGATGAAAGTGTGTGTGAATATGTTGCAGAACTAAGCACTTATTTTCATAGGTGGGTGAGTGTATGTCAGGTCACCACTTTTGAAGGGCTGGCAGACCTTTTGGTAAGGGAACAAGCCTTTAGCATTTTGCCTGAGGACATGAGGATCTGGTTAGCTGATAGAAAATGTAATATTTCAGATGAGTTGGGGAAGAAGGGAGACCTATACCTAGCAAGCAGGGCATCACTGCACAGGAAAGGGACACCCATTGCTGCTCATGGGTCTAAAGGAACCCATGGTGGGCAGCCCAGATTGCCCCAACAGAATCTGCCAGTAGCAGGCAAAGCCACTAGTGCAGGTACACGTCCAATTCCTAGGGTTAAATGTTTTGAATGCAACCAGTGGGGCCATGTGGCATATAGATGTCCATGGAGGCAAGGTGGGGAACAAAAGGTGAGAGAGCCAGTAAGTGGAAATGACAAAATGCCAACAGTAGGTTGTCTTGAGACAACAGGGGTACCAAACTACCACCCTGCAGATGTCCTGATAGGGAAGGATTTTGATGAGGCAGTACCATGTGTTTATGTAGTTACATGCAGTCAGGCTTGGAGATAAGCATGTGAGTCTGGTAGCCTGGGGGACACCCAGACAGACCGCATACTTGCAGCCAGGACTGGTGAGGTTACTTCAGGGAAGGAGCTACCCTGTAGCACTGAGACTGAAGGTGAGCCACAGCTGCTTATGGGTACTGATGTTCCCTTGGACAGAGTGACTGCAAAGGGAGAGGTGAGTAGCAGTACCCAGGCTGACAGTGAGGCACCGCTGTCCGAAGATACCAGACTTCCTGTGGAATGGGAGATGGGAAGGTTTACAAAGAGAGAGTTGAGACAGGGTCAGCTCTCAGACCCGACATTACAAGGCCTGAGGCAGGTAGCTAGTGAGGCATTTGATTCTCAAGGGAAGGGGGAATCTGTATACTGGGACAAAGGGTTACTGTATAGAGAGTGGACCCCTGAGGGAGGGCAAGAAGATACAGCAGTTGGTAGTAACTAGAGCCTACCATCTGGCACTTCTAGCGATAGCCCATGATATTCTCTTTGCAGGACATATGGGCATAAAACGTAGAAAGAGACGTATTATGCAGAACTTTTATTGGCCTGGGATTTCCAGAGATGTAACAGGGTACTGCAGGGCCTGTGAGCAGTGCCAAAAGGTAGACAATGTAGGAGACAAGGTGAAAGCTCCTTTGATGCCTTTTCCTGTGATTGAGGAGCCATTTCAGAGGCTAGCTATGGATATTGTAGGGCCTCCGAGTACCCCAAGTTCCACACGGAAAAGGTATCTCCTAGTAGTAGTAGATTATGCTACAAGATACCCCGAGGCAGTGGTTTTGTCCTCCATTGAGGCAGAAAAGGTGTCAAATGCTTTGTTAGAGATTTTCAGCAGGGTAGTTTTCCAAAAAAAATACTGACTGATAGAGGTGCCAATTTCATGTCAGACCTGCTGGCTTGTCTGTGGAAGTACTGTGGGGCAAAGCACCTAAAAACCACCCCCTACCACTCCCAGACTAATGGTCTTGTTGAGAGGTTAAATTCTGCACTCAAGTCCATGCTACGGGCATTTGCAGACCAGTTTAAGAGGGAGTGGGAGAAATATAGCTCCATCTGTTGTTTGCTTACAGACAGGATCTCCAAGAATCCATAGTTTTTTCAACCGTTTGAGTTGCTGTATAGTCATAGGGTGAGGGGGGCTCTAGACTAAATTTGAGATGAGTGGGAGGGTGCGTGTGAATCTCACAAGGAGTCTGTTGTGGTATATGTCCTAAACCTCAGGACAAGGCTCAATTAACTCATGGGCTTGGCCCAGGAGAACCTGGCAGAAGCCCAACAGCAGAAAAGGGTCTGGTATGACAGGAATGCTTGAGCTAGAGAACATACTATAGGACAGCAGGCAATGGCTCTCATTCCTGTCAGACACAACAAGCTGCAGGCAGCTTGGGAGGGACCCTACAAGGTAGTAAGGAAGCTCAGTGATGTTAACTACATGGCAGAACTGCTAGGCAGGAGCACAAATTGTAATTGTACCATGCTAACATGGTGAAATCTTACCATGATAGGGAGGCCCTTGTGCTGAGTATTTGCAGTGGACTGCAGGAGGAGTCTGAGGGAGAGCTGGTGACTGATCTCCTCAGTGAGGCTTGGACTGACACTTCAGTGGAAGGGGTAGCAATGTCCCAGCAGCTATCTCCTACCCAGGTTCAAGAAATCTGAGCAGCGTTATAGGAGTTTGGGGACATGCTCACTGGGAAACCAGGGTGCACCCACCTGGTGCAGCACCAGGTGGATACAGGACACTAAAGTCTTATTAGGCAGGCCCCTTATAGGGTGCCTGAGAGAGTCAAACAGACTCTGAGGGAGGAGATGCAGGAAATGTTGGAATTAGGGGTAATTCAAGAGTCCAACAGTCCCTGAGTCTCCCCAGTGGTGCAGGTGCCAAAGAAGGATGGCAGCACCAGGTTCTGTGTGGACTACAGGAAATTAAACAGTCACACAGAATCAGATACCTACCCCATGCCTAGGACATATGAAGCCCTAGAGCAGCTGGGTGGGGCTATGTATCTTACCACCATTGATCTTACCAAGAGTAACTGGCAGGTGCCCTGACTCCCAGTGCTAGAGAGAGGTCAGCCTTTGTCACTCCTTTTGGCTTGTATGAGTTCACAAAGATGCCCTTTGGGATGAAAAATGCCCCAGTGACTTTCAAGAGGCTGACAGATCATACCCTAGTAGGAGCAGGAGATTTTGCCCTTGCTTACATAGAAGATATTGCCATCTACAGCCATTCCTGGCAAGAGCATATTCAGCATGCCAGGGAGGTGCTGGGCAGAATACAGAGGGGAAGGTTGACCATTAAGCCCAGCAAATGTCAGGAAGGTATAGCAGAGGTCTGCTACCTGGAACACAGAGTGGGAAGTGGGAAGATCAGGCCAGAACCTACCAAAGTGGAAGCCATTCAGGCTTGGCCTGCACCTGTTACCAAAAAGCAGGTGAGGGCATTCTTAGGGAGAGCAGGGTACTACAGAAAGCTTGTCCCCAGTTATAGCACCATAGCTGCTCACCTCACAGACTTGACAAGGAAAAACAGGCCAGATAAGGTAGTGTGGACCCCAGCATCTGAGCAGGCATTCCAGAAGCTTAAAGAAGCTTTGGGAGGATCCCCAGTGTTAGCCAGTCCAGACTACAGCAAAGAATTTGTTGTGCATGTGGATGCTTCAAACCCTGGGGTGGGGGCTGTACTTAGCCAGATTTCTTCACAGGGAGAAGTGCAACCAGTGGTTTATCTCAGTCATAGGCTTCAACCCAGGGAGGAATGCTATGCAGCTACAGAAAAGGAATGTTTAGCCATAGTGTGGGCACTGCAAAAACTTCAGCCTTATCTGTATGGAAGGAAATTCACTGTAGTTACAGATCACAATCCCCTAACATGGTTACATCGAGCCAGCCAGCAAAATGCCAAGTTGCTAAGGTGCAGCCTAGGGGTGTAAGCATATGATATGTCAGTGCAGCACAGCAGTGGGATTAGCAATGCCGACACAGATTAGCTCTCAAGACAGGGAATGTGGTAAGGTACACCCAGATAGACTCAACCCTCTCAAGCAATGTTTCTCAAGGGACACTTGAAAAAACTAGCTTGAGTTCTCAGGGGGGAGGAAATGTGATAAACTGAAGGGGCTACCCAGCCCAGCTAGACAGAATTTTGTAAATACCTCTATGTCACTGTAAATATAAGAAAACTGTGTTATGTGCTGAACTTCAAAAATGTAACCAGTGCACCCTGCTGGAAGAAAGTTGTTAAGTAAAGAATCTTACAACTGTGTGTTATCTCAAGCTCGGAGACAGGATGTCTACAGCTGGAAATTCTTTCTATTGTCCTAAGACAGAGATAATTACTTGGTTTTCCATGTAAAGTGTCTTTTATTGCTGTGGCTTCCTGGCAGGTGCAGATTAAAAAAATGTTACATTTTAAGTTCTGTAAACCTGGGAAACATAAGCAGAAGTGTCAAGAATGATGTAATCTGAAATGACTCAACAGTAATGTGTATTATCAATTTAAGGGCTATCTCGGAAAGTAAGAAGGGCATTTTTTGTATTTGTGTCTGAATCGGAACACATCAGCTTACCAGCACTTTGCTTTGTAAGATATTTAGAACAGTGATTTCTCTTAGAGATAGACAGAAATAGTATGATTAGTCTAGCTGTTTTCTATATTTATCTGAGACTATCCTACAATGTTGTTTTAAAGTATTTCCAGTGATTACTGGACTCTCTAATGTCATTGTGTTTAGTTATCAAGTATTGTCTTGTGTTTTTATTATTTATTATTAAATATATTTAAACCTCTGAACTGTGGCTGTTTTGTGTAGAGATATTTAAGCTCTTAAAGCATTCTACAACTATGTCAGGAATCTCAATGGCAACACGCAGATCTGCTACAGCACAACAGCATGAAAATTACAGAACCAACTGATATTGTCAACATCCTGGCAGATAGGTTCAGTCCTGTGCTCCTGCTGAGCAGAGCCACAGAAGTGATCCGCGGGGTGTATTTCCTATTTCCCATCCACTCATCAAGATTTTTCTTGAAGAGTGCTAATGAGGAACTTTGATTGACATAGATGAGTAGCTTGTTCCAGAGTATGGGAAGTCTCTGGGACAGGAATATATCCCTCTCACCCCCTAAAGGGTCCATATCTATACAAGAAGAATGCAGAGTCCACGTGTCCCTGTAATCACAATTACATAGGTAAAAGCTGCACTCTCTAAACCCAAAAACAAAGCATCCATGGGACCGTACAACATCCCAGGCCGCATTTTACACAAACTTCAGAATGAACAGGCTCCCCACCTAAGCACCATGTTCAATCATAGCCTCACATCAGGCTTTGTGCCCACTGAATGGCGCACAGCAATTATCCCACTCCACAAAGGGGGTGCCACCACTGATCCTGGGAACTATCGCCCTATTAGCCTGACGAGCCTGGTCTGTAAAGCCATGGAACGTTATCATCATGGAACTCATAAACAAAGACACTGGTAACCTCCAAACTCTGGACCCCACCCAGTTCGGGTTTGTGAAAGGCAGATCATGCCTCCTGAACCGGATCGACTTCTTTGAGGCAGTCACCAAAGCTGTAGACGAGGGTAAGGTGGTTCACACAGCCTATCTTGACCTCGCCAAGGTTTTCAACACCATCCCCCATTCTGGAATTATAGATAAACTCACTAAACTAGGTATAAATCATTGCATCACAAGATGAGTTACCAACTGGCTCACTGACAGAACCCACACTGTAAAAGTTGCAGACTCCAAATCTGACTTTAAACCAGTGACAAGTGGAGTACCACAGGGTTCTGGGACCTCTCCAGTTTGGTATCTACTTCTCTGAAGTACAGGCTAACACAGAAGGCCTCTGGCTAACAAAGTTCCCAGATAACTGCAAACTAGGAGCCATATTTGAGTCCTCAAATGATGTAGACATCCTAAAGAAGGGCCTCAATGTGACAGATGTCTGGTATCAGAGCCATGGACTCAAGCTCAGTGCCAAAAAGTGCATTGTCATCCCCTTTGGTAAAAACTCTGTACCCATGAACTGCTAAACAGGCGGCAGTCTACTTAACGCCAAATGTGTGATAAGAATCCTTGGAAACCCAGGTGGACAATAGTCTCTCCTTTGATAATCACATCACCACAATAGTCAGGAAATCCTTCTACGTGGCACACCTCATCATAAAAGGGTTCTCATCCAGGAAAAAAAAAAAGAGGTAATTGTTCCCCTCTATTCGACACTCATTAGACCCATTATAAAGTACAACACCCCTTTTGGAATTTACCTCACAAGACATCTGCAGCAGCTGGAAAGGCCACAGAAGTACCTCGCAAAGAGGATTACTAGCCTCAAACATATGCCCTATACTGACCATCTCAAAAAACTCCAGCTTTACTCCATAGCATGTCACCTACTCCGAGGTGATCTCTGCCTAACATATAAAGCTATGTCAAACCCAGAGCTGTTGGACATGCTGCACCTAAAGAAATCCCAATCCCTCTGAGCTACAGGCTTTAGGGACCTAAACCTTGTCACCACAATAAACAGGACATGCTGGAGGGATAGATTCCTGTCCCAGAGATTTCCCATACTCTGGAACAAGCTACTCATCTATGTCAATCAAAGTTCCTCATTAGCACTCTTCAAGAAAAATCTTGATGAGTGGATGGGAAATAGGAAATACACCACGTGGATCACTTCTGTGGCTCTGCTCGACAGGGGCACAGGAAAATAACTTTCTTGGGTGGCGTAAGCCAGGGAACCTTGTCGGCTAGGCTTACTTAGGCCCTTGGACCAATAGCCTAGTACCTACCTATGAACCAACAGAGTACTTGCATGTATTTGGAGATACTGTATAGGCCACTCCTAAATAGCCTTAAAGTCTCAATCACCCTTAACAATTGGATAATAATAACATTGCACAGTAGAATTGGACACCCTTAGGTAAGGGCCTTTATAGTAGCTGATAAGTAGTGGTTAGTGGCAGTTGGTACTACCGTATAGTCTGGGAGAAGGGGGCATAGCTGGAGAACCCATGCATGCCTTCCCTAGGAGTGTCTATTGTTTGATGATGAATCAAATCTGAAAGTGTGTGTGTGTCAGCTACTTGGGCAGGGACAAGAAGCACTGGTTGGACAGAGAGGGTGCTGGAGGTTTTGGCTTGATCACTCGGCTAAGATCTGAACCCTATAGCTGTGCCAGTGGGGAGTCTTATTGAGGATCTGGAGAGAAAGGGAGAAACCAGCCCCTGACTGACTGTGATCTCTGTGTGCTCTTAAGGGAAATTGTACTTTAATGTTTTCACTTTTATCCTCCCAATGTGGATGCCCCTCACTGGTGCTAGTGGTGAGGATTGAGGCTCCTTGATTACTGGGCCAGTACACAGGTGTCACAGTATGCAAGTAACAGTTACAGCAGTATTTAAAAACTATCCCTGACTTTTTCATACAATTAATTTTTACATGCTATCCATGCAACAGCACTTGTTATGTGCTTTACTGGCTTTCAAAACTGATAAAAACACTTTGCATTTTGTTTTGTAACAAAACTCCATGCACTACAAAGAGTTATGATAGGGTCTGACCTATCCTGACCACTTATTGTGTGTTCTTGGCATGGATGCCAAGATTCACCTCTCAATCTATGCTCTCATGGCGAATTTCTTGGCATCCGTATCTTGAACACATAATAATAAGGTTATGATCGGAGACCCAACTGTAACCCTCTATGTTATGAACAAACACCTGCTCATAATCCTCTATATAACAGTGATAAATCATGTTCAAATCGCATTCATCTATCTGTGAGTGCTTCATGGTCACATCTGTCTCACCCTATTTACCTTAACTCTTGGTTAAATACTGCCCATGCTGCAACATGACTTAATGGAAATCCTATTTAATGCAGCTGTTAAATGGAAAAGAAACAACAAAAATATTTAAATATTGTTCAAATGCTTCACTGCTTTTTTTGGAGAAACCACCAACACTTCTCCAAGTGCTATACATCTGAAAAGGAACACCAGGAAAAAAGTACCACTAAAGTGAACAGGTTGTTTAAAAATAAAGCAGTGAAAACTAAAGCTAGTGCATTATAGTGACACATTATAATAGGGATGGAGATCAGTTAATGTACTGCTTAATCAGGATGACAATAGCATATTGCACTGCAATTATTTCTCCTACTTTGCTTGTATGGAGAGGATCATGGCAGAGAAGTTATCTATCGAAACACACATAGCTGGCCTTAGGCATAGGCCAACTAGGCAGTCACCTAGGGCGCCGCTCTAGTAGGGGTGCTTTTTCAGTATTTATTTGGTGTAGGTAGACCAGGATGGGGGAACCAGGTGGTGTGGTGGGGGGGTGACATGGAGCCCTTTTGCCTAGGGCACCGGTTGACATAAGGCCACTCCTGGAAACACATACATACCAGTTAAACACACACACAAAAGCACAGCTTATGATCAGTCATAGGTTCATAGGTAGGTACTAGGCTACTGCCCAAAGGCATTTATAAGCCTAGCCAGAATGTGTTGGCTTTTGCCGCCACCTTTGATTAGTTCCCTGTGTCTATGTCCAGCAGAGCCACTGAAGCCACTGAAGTGATCCCCGGGGTAAACTTTATGTTTCCCATCCACTCGTCAAGGTTTCTTTTGAAGAGTTTTAGGGAGGAGCTCTGCCTAATGTAGATTGGGATCTTGTTCCAAAACATGGGAAGTCTCTGGGACAGGAATCTATCCCTCTAGCACGTCCTATTTATTGTTGTGCTGAGGTTTAGAACCCTAGAGCATGTGGCTCGAGGGGATAAGGTTTTCTTTAGGTGGAGCATGTCCATCAATTCTGGGTTAGACATGGCCTTGTATGTCAGGCAGAGATCACCTCTGAGTAGGCGATATGCAACCGAGTACAACTGGAATTTCTTCAGTCGAGCTGCATAGGGCATCTGTTTGAGGCCAGTGATCTTCTGGGTGAGGTACTTCTGTGGTCTTTCCAGCTGTTGCAGGTGTCTTGTAAGGTACATCCCAAATGGGGTGTTGTACTCTATGATGGGTCTGATGAGTGATGAGTAGAGGGGCACAACAACCTCTTTTGAGCTGGTTGCGAACCGTTTTGTGATTAAGTGGGCCAAGTAGAAGGATTTTCTAACCACTTTGGCAATGTGATTATCAAAGGTGAGATTACTATCTATTTGGGTCCAAAGGGTCTACTTGGATCAAAACATTGTTTGATTGTTCTACCCTGGGGTTACCACCTATCCCCCTTTGCGAGGGACAGTCCCACTTTGGGCAGTTGTGTCCCGTGAAAAAAAATAAAAAATGGCAAATATCCTGAGATTGTAAGACAAAATATATTTCTTAAGTTTTCTTTTAATAGTTGCATAAAACAGTTATTTTTTATCTGAAACAGATAAATATGTGAAAAAGCATTAAGAAACGCAAATGCTACAAAAATAAGCTTTTATTTTGGCAAAAAAAGTGAAGTTCTTATAGGTTCATAGGTTCATACTAGGCTATCTTCCCAAGGGCATTTATAAGCCTAGCCCAGAGTTTTGTGGCTTTCACCACCCCTTTAGTTTGGAGGATACTATGCCCATTATTTTGCTGTGCCTCTGTCAAGCAGTGACACTGAGATAATCCCTGGGGTATATTTGCGATCTCCCATCCATTGGTCAAGATTTCTCTTGAACAAAGCCAGCGAGGTTCTCTGCCTCACATGTACCGGGATTTTGTTCCACAGCATAGGGAGTCTCTGGGTGATGAATCTGTCCCTCCAGCACGTCCTATTAATAACCGTGTCAAGATTTAAGTCTCCCGCCCTTGTAGTTCTGAGGGATCTAGATTTTTTGAGGTGAGGCATGTTCATCAATTCTGGGTTGGACATGGCCTTGTATGTCAGGCACAGGTCACCTCTGAGCAGACGGTAAGTGACTGAATAGAGCTGGAGTTCCTTCAGTCGGGCAGCATAAGACATATTTTTGAGACCCTTTATCCTTTTGGTGAGGAACTTTTGGGGCCTTTCCAGTTGCTGCAGGTGTCGTGTCAGATACATTCCGAATGGGGCATTGTACTCAATCATTGGTCTGATGAGTGATGAGTACAGGAGGACGATGACCTCCCTTGATCTAGATGTGAATCCCTTCATGATCAGGTGGGCAATGTAGAAGGTCTTCCTAACTACTTTGGCAATGTGAGTGTCAAACAAAAGGTTACTGTCAACCTGGGTCCCCAGATCCCTGATAACCTCTTCTGTGCTTAGTGGGTTGCTGCCTATATGGTAGCTAGGGGTAACCTTGTTTTTCCCGAAGGGTATGACTATGCATTTTTTGGCGTTTAACTTTAGGCCATGGCTCTGGCACCAGTTATCCGTTTCTATAAGACCCTTCTGAAGGATATCTGTGTCAGATGTGTTCTCAACTATGGCGCCCAGTTTGCAGTCATCTGCAAATTTTGTCAGCCATAACCCTCCTGTGTTTGCTTGTACTTCTGAAAAGTAGATGCCGAACAGGAGTGGGCCCAGGACTGAGCCCTGTGGGACACCACTTGTGACAGGCTTTGAGTCTGACATGGCGCCAGCAACTCTGACCCTGTGGGTTCTGTCACTTAGCCAGTTTGCAACCCATCTTGTGACGTATGGGTTTACATTTAAGCTGATGAGTTTTTCAATGATACCTGAGTGGGGTATTGTGTCGAAGGCCTTTGCCAGGTCAAGATAGGCTGTGTGGACTGCCTTTCCCTCATCAATGGCCTTGGTGACTGTTTTGAAAAAGTCAACCAAGTTTAAAAGGCATGATCTGCCTTTGACAAAGCCAAACTGGGTCGGATCCAAAGTCTGCAAGTCCCCTATGTCTTTATTTATGAGTTCCATTATGATCCTCTCCATAGCTTTGCAGATCAGGCTTGTCAAGCTGATGGGACGGTAATTTCCAGGGTCGGTAGAGGCACCGACTTTGTGAAGCGGGACCACAGTTGCCGTATGCCACTCCTTGGGCACGTATCCTGAAGTGAGGCTAAGATTAAACAGCTGCCCTAACTGCGGGTTTAATTCCTCATTGAGTTCGTGGAGCACGCAACCGGGGACACCATCTGGTCCCATGGTTGCTGTGTTTTTTGCCTTGGAGAGAGCAGTTCTCACCTGAGCGTTAGAGATGTTTGGGGGGCTACAATCCTTTGGTATAGATATCTCACCTTTGGGGGGGGGGGAGTTTGCACTGAACCTGTCAGCCAGTATGTTGGCAATGTCTGTAGGTTCAGTAATTTTTACATCATTTTGAACTAATTCTGAGCATATCTGGGAGTTTCCTCCCAGGTTTCTAACATAGCTAAAGAAGGCCTTATGATTGTCTTTTGAGTCCTTAGCGACTTTTCTCTCAAAATTTGCCTTGGATGATTTTATGAGAGATCTTAGTTTTTACTTATAATGATCAAAGGTGTCTTCCTTTTAAGGATTTTGCTCTATCTTGTAGTAGCTTCCTCCTTTTGTTGTAGAGCTTGTTTATGGCTGGGGTCCACCAGACTGACGCTTGCCTTTGGTACAAAGAGTCTTTGTTTTGTTTGGGATTGCCTGATCCATGCAGTCCTGTAGGTGTTGGTAGAAGGCATTTGTAAGTGATTCAGCGGCTTGAGTAATGGTTTCCGCAGGTTCGGGGGCCTTAAAAGAGACCACACCAGTCTTTAGAAGTGTGAAGTCGGCTTTTGAGAAGTTCTTCACTGTGGTCTTTTTTATCTCAGGTGGGGGCGGGATGTGGACTTCCAGTGAGATTAGTTTATGGTCTGATCTCACCAGTGAGGGGCATACTTCCGGTGTTGAACATTGTGACCCCATGTTTGTGATGATGAGATCTAGTATGTTTTCTCCTCTTGTGGGGATGGTGACTAGTTGTTCCATGGCATTTGAGTTTATGAACTCTAGGAACCTTTGGGCCAGAGTTTTGGGGCTTGAGTAGTGATCCCAGTCTATATTCGGGTAGTTGAAGTCACTTAGTATGATGGTGTTTGGAGATACATTTATCCCCTCCAGTGTTTTCAGGAAAGCTATGTGAGGTTCCTGAGATTGAGAGGGTGGCCTGTAACATGCTACAAATTGCAGAGCAGTCTTGCCTATGGTTAATTGCACCTGGATGGTCTCTGATGCATCGTGCGTTGCCACCAACCTTGAGGTGTGGGTGTCCTTGATGAATATAGACACCCCCCCTCCTTTCTTGGTGTTGTCCGGATTTTGGGGCCGGAACGCATGATACGAGGTAAAACCTGGTAGTGCCGGGGTGCTCTTGGGAGCCTTGAACCAGGTTTCAGTCACAGCACAGACATCGATGTTCTCCATACTGAGAAGGGCCTCGAGTGCGTGCATCTTGAGGTTGAGACTTCTGGCATTGAGCGGCATTACCCTTAGTTTTTTTCCTTTTTTGTGTTCTAGGGTGGTAGGTTTAGAATTTGAGCCTTGCCTAAAAAAGGCACTATGGGGGTGGCAAGAGCCTTTGCCAATATCCGGAAGCCCAGGGTGACAGGTGCAAGCCATCCCTTGCGGCAGCGTGGCTTGTCCAGCATGTCATCCCAGGCAGACAGACATTGATCCCCTTTGAATGACACCAGAGTTTAAGCCAATTATTAAAGCTGATCATCTTGTCTCTGTATTGTGGCATCATTCTTGGTGAAGGTAGAATACTGCTCAAGGTCAGGGTCATACCTGCCTGGGCTACATAATCAGAGAGCTCCTCTATGTCTCTTTTCATATAGTCCAAGGAGGTACGTCTCAGGTCGTTCACACCAGCGTGGACAATGACAGAGTCGTACTTGTACCTGCTGTTGAGAGACCTGAGTGCTTGCGTTATGTGGCGGATTCTAGCGCCCGACAGGCAGCTTACTGTGACCTTCTCCTTACTCAATCTGGTGAGCGGGACGTCAGTGTGTCTGACTATGGAGTCACCAATGACGAGTGTGTCTGGCATTGTGTTTGGCCTTAAGGGCTTTTGGCACACTGACTATGTGGTCTATGTGTTCCATGTGTTGTGTCCTGAGGTGGCAGTTGTTTGGGTGTCTGCTTTGGTGGCCTCTGCTGTTTTGGTAGATTTTTGATCAGAGCCTCCGAGTATGTCTTTGTGTATTTATGTGTATGATTTGCAGTTGTGATAGTACTATGTGAGACTGGGTTTGTGGTGTGTGTGGTTTCCTTCTCCTCCTGTCTGGTCTTGCCAGTCCTATGTTGAGAGAGCTCAGCCTCCAGTTTGGCTATATAGTTGCATCTCTCGCATGTATTTGTGTTTTCTGGGAGAAGGAGAGGGTTGTCCGTGTACATGAGACAATTGTAACATTGCCTCAATATTCCCAGATTCACCAGCTGAGCAGGAGAGGACACTAGCATCTAATCCCTCGACATGCTAGAAGGAATAGACAAGGACTTTAAAAAGACTCCGGGGGATGTGGGTGATCGAAAAGGGGTTTTTGGCTGGTGGGGTACTATGTATAATAAAAGTGCTATATCAAAGTAAAAAGATACTTTAGGAGCAAGTGCTAGGCTTTACAGATAGAGAATAGTCTACTTAAGAATCAAGTAGAGCTGAACTTTTTAGATATAGAATACGCTGGTTTGATCAGCAGTACAGTTCAAGGAAGGCTGTTTAAGGGAAAATTTGAAGAGTGGACTTTAGGTAGCCCGAATAGTTTAACCTTGATTAACCACCGCTGCTCTTGTGTACTCCTGTGGCAACTCCGCGCTAAAGCGTGCTTTATAGCAGGGGGCTGGAAAAGACAGGAAATTAGCCTGTTTAACTTTTAAGCAAAACTTAAACAAGGAAGTGCAACAAACAATTCAAGCTATTAAAAACAGTAAAAACAGGTAATAACAGAATAAAACAGGCAGAAATAGTCGTCGAAAGGCTTAAAAAGTCGAAAATGCAGAAAAAAATACTTAGAATCTGGAAAGTTTGTCTTTTCTGATCTCTGCTGCTCTAGGAACTCTGCTGGACACCACGAGGAGCTGTGCTGAGTTCTCTATAGCCAGAAAAGCCCGCCAAAGCGTGCTTTATAGCAGGGGGCTGGAAAAGACAGGAAATGACCCAAAATGGCCAATAAACTACAAGTTACTGCCTTAAACCACTCCTCTGAGGACAAACAGGCAGCTCAGTACTCCCCACTCTCACTGGTGAGTAAAGAAACTTCCCCCTGACCAAACAAGGAAAATGGAGAAACACAGGAACCAATACAAAGCCCAGGGATCAGCAAAATCTGATCACTGGAACAAACTATTAGGAAAGTATGGAAAACAAGAGTATTTTTTTTGTTTTTTTCAAGTTTTTCTAACCACTTTGGCATTGTGATTATCAAAGGTGAGATTACTATCTATTTGGGTCCAAAGGGTCTACTTGGATCAAAACATTGTTTGATTGTTCTACCCTAGGGTTATCACCTATCCCCCTTTGCGAGGGACAGTCCCACTTTGGGTAGTTGTGTCCCGTGAAAAAAAATTAAAAATGGCAAATATCCTGAGATTGTAAGACAAAATATATTTCTTAAGTTTTCTTTTAATAGTTGCATAAAACAGTTATTTTTTATCTGAAACAGATAAATATGTGAAAAAGCATTAAGAAATGCAAATGCTACAAAAATAAGCTTTTATTTTGGCAAAAAAAAGTGAAGTTCTGTCCTTTGCAGTAATGTGGGTATGTTGTCCTGCAAAATCTTTACGTAGCAGGCATAACCTGTCATCATTAAGTACGTAACAAAGATGATACACACTCTGATGCCACCCCTTCGCTGTATTTATTACCAGGCAAGCTTCACGTGACATGTTTCACTGCTCCCGAAATGACCACACACTGTGATGACTGGTTCACGCGGCAACCCGTCCCCACGGCTGTGATATGTTTAACGGCCGGCAAATTCCATGAAATACAGGTTACGACTTACAATGCCATTGGAAATTCCAATTTGGAATGAACACATTCTGATCCATACTTCTCAACTATCCCTGATTTTTACTTAGGTTTTGCCGGTGATAGTGTAGTGTACTGGCTTACCTTCAGTTCTGCACAGGAGTGGGAGTGGCTCCGGTGATTGGCATGAAAAGTTGCATATGAAATGAAGCATGATTGACATGCCATTCATATCCTTTCAATGTGGAACTTCAAGGAACGAGGGCTTGAGGATGTGGGTACTTTCTGCATTTAACTCTCAGTCATGGAGACTTATAAAGTAACACAATTATATTTTACCTTGCATTACTGCTCCCTATATGTGCCTTATTTTGCTCTGCGTAGAAAGCAACATCTTAATTTCCAAAATCACAGACGAATCCAGAAGTAAATCATGGACAAATGGGGGACACTTTTTTTTAAATTATTATTACTATTAACTGTAGTTGCTAGAACAAGAGAATGTGAAACCATACAACTTTAGTTACTGTCATTACTTGCTAAGCATAACCCTCCACCTTTTCTACGCAAATAGCCAATGTTACGAGGAACTGGGAGCAGAATTTTGAGATAAAATCAGGGACAGTTAAGTAGTAGTCTGCTAACATCTTTTTCATTGTAATCGTGTATTTTTCCATGTGCTTCAGTATCTCACGGTCAAATAAACATCTAAACGTATTTCTGAACACTGCAAAACCATTGCTGTCTGTTCAGTACACAGCATTCACCGTTTCAGAAAAAGCAATATTTTGGATCAAAACGAGTAAGGCCTCTGTTTGTTTGTGTCTTTCGGCTTTTCCCCGGTTAGGGGTCGGCACAGCGGAACTTCGGTCCGCTAATGATTGGGAGTAGATTTTTACGTGCCGAGTTGCCATCCCTGATGCACAAACTTCAACGAAGGTACGCCCATTCACGCATGTTTCAACACAGAAGACGCTCTAGCTGAGAATCGAACAGGACAACATCTAGCTGTGAGGCGACGACGCTACCGTAGCACCACCACCACCACAGTATGAGTAATTCTAACAACTGCAAATAAATGAATTCAACCTAAATATACAGATCTAAATATGATTACAGGCATACTTTCTCTGTTTTTAAAACCTGCTGTCATTTCATGTTTGGCATATAAAAAAATTGTGGCATCGTATAGTTCGGAAACAATAAGTATTCATTCACACTGGATGAATATTGAATAATTTCAACTGACGTACACGGGGGAGGGGTTTGGGCGGTGCTTGCTACTGCGCATCTGTGAGTCAGCGCACTACACTGTCGCCGTTTTGTCTCTGTCCCTTTTAATTCCTGAAACTGATTACTTTTGCAGAAAAGGTGGTAAATTACACTTGATAAACAATGGCAATAATTCAAGTTATACGTTTTTGCTTCAGAAAAAAAACGCATATTATTTCATGTTCTCTTATTCTGTTAATGTCTCAGGTTAACAGCACTAATATTTTTAAAAGTGTCTTTGAATTTTGTGAGATTTAATTGAGAGCTATATTCTGATCTTAGGTCCGCGCGGCGATTCTCGCAGTTGAAAGAGTAGTAATAATTTATTAAGTCTGTTTGCATTTTGTACTTCCACCCGTGACCGTATAATTCAAAGGCAGACAGCACAGAACAGAAATGTAGTCGTACTTACCTTCGCTCTGCTGCAGCCCTAAAACCCCTAGTATAGCTTCAGACCGGCCGTCAGCGTACACGAATGCTGTGTCCAGTTCGGTGTGACCGCGCGCCAAGAAGACGTCTATCATCCGAGCACTGAGACTTGGACTGGTACGTCTTCCCATCTCCATGGCCCCTAACACCGTAGAGGGGATTCGCTTTATTGCAGACATGATGTAAAAACTACAGGCAGAGAGCACTGCCACACGATTACCAAGCAAATGCACTTTAGCCGCAAAAGAAATCACGTGAGCGACTTTATAACGAAGGCCAGTTGTGAACAAGGAGCTGTTAGTTTAGCTACTTTTATTTTGCTAGTCACTGGGAAAACTTGGAACTTTTTAGATACAGGAATGTCAAGATTCAAGCGCATTTGCTTGCGGTAGGAGTTGGACAGTTCTTTTTGTGCTACAGTAGGGAAAACGTTATGGCACTAGTATTAGAAACTTCGATACTGTAGCTCTTTTCTCAAATGTTCCTGATTTTGACTCACGTGTTCGGAGTAGGGTTACCACCTGTCCCACTTTGAGAGGGCTCTTTGGGCTGTTGTGTCCTGCAAAAAATTAAAAAAATGGCAAATGTCCTGAGACTTTAGGACAAAAATATTTCTTTAATAGTTGCATAAAACTGTTATTTTGTATCTGAAACACCAAAATGTTATAAGAAACAGAATAAGCAGCTAAAATGCTACAAGAATAAGCTTTTAATTAGACAAAAAAGTGAAGTTCTGTTCTTTGTACTGGTCATGTGTATGTTTTGCCCTCAAAATATAACGTTTCTACAAAAAAGTCCCACTTTGGGCATTTGAAAAGGTGGCAACCCTAGTTCGGCGTATTCCTTAAAAAGATAACATTTCCATTCCAGACTTAATATTCTTCAGAAAATCCGTGCTAATGCAAAATCTGTTTATTTTATAAACTTTATAAGTGTGTAAATCAATATTTAAAATCATTCTCTGATTTTGGCCGTTTCTTTTCCTGATATTTTTGCTTTGTCCCCGATTCTTGCAGTAAATGACTGAGCGCTGTGAACGTAATAGCATTTAGCTCTGATATCAATGTAGTTTAAATTTTATTCCGCGGTGGTACAGCGGTAGCGTTGTTACCTCACAGCAAGAGGTTCTCCCGTTCAATTCTCAGCTTGGCTTGGGAGTGCCTTCTGTGTGAAGTCTGCAAATCCTCCCTGCGGTTGGGTAGCATTAGAAAGACATGCTTGCGTAAATGGGCGTGCCTTCGTTGAAGGTTGGGCATCGAGCTGGCACCTTGGCGTTTCATAAAAATCTACTGCCAATCATTAGCGGACCGGAGTTCCACTGTGGCAACCCCTTACCAAGAAAAAGCCGAAAGACAAACAACAACAACATCAATGCAGTTTAAATTTCAGGTTAAATTTTCATTTAGCACTATCTGCTTTAGTAAAGTACTATGTACAACCAATAATGATTTCATTGGCAAGGCTTTCTTCCTACAGATAATTATTTAATTAAATGTACAACCAAGTAATTAAACGCACAAGTCTAAACTGCTTCCCAAGTAAAAAAAAAAAAAATCATTGATTAGAAAGCATCAGTGTGAAGTAATAGACACTCTGCAAGCTATTATTTCATTGTTTCATATTTTAGCTACTGGCTGGGCCTTACCTTTTTTTTTTTTTTGCTTTTATTACATAATGAAGAAGGGTGGGCACTGTGGTGCAGCAATTAGGGTTGCCGCCTCACAGCAAGAGGTTCTCCGGTTCAATTCTCGGCTGGGGTGCCTTCTGTGCAGAGTCTGCATGTCCTCCCTGTGGTTGTGTGGGTTTCCTCCGAGTGCTCCGGTTTCCTCCCACATCCCAAAGACATGTAGTAGGTGGATTGGACACTCTAAATTGGCCCTAGGTGTGAGTGTGTGTGCCTTTTGTGGAAAGTTGGATGCCGGGCTGGCAACTCGACACCGCAAATCTCCACTGCCAATCATGACAGATGATCCACTGTGGCGACCCCTAACTGGGTAAAGTCGAAACGAAGAAGAAGATTACATAATGAAGAAATAAAAATAAAATTGACAAAAAAGGAGAATGACTGGAACACACCTCTCAGGAATCCCTGGTTTTGCCTCAAAACCGCAGCTGGTCCCTCATAAAATTTGTGACTTTGAGATTAAAAAAATGTGGGTTTACATAGTTAAATAATTTAAGATGTTTATTTTATTTATCCTTTGTTACCAGGTTATCCTCACTAGGCCAGTGGTCTCTTTTTAGGGGGAGACCCAAGATGGTCATCAGGGAACTTCCCCTACTCTTTTCATTAGTATTATGAGAATAATACAGAGGGGAATGGAAGGAAAGATGAGAGATATTATAGCAATAACCCACAGCTGTGTGTGGGTAATTCTGGATTTACTCATGGTTGATGTGGTTTGGTCAAAGCCAACCATGGGTAAATCAACATTACCCACAACCAGCCATGGGTTATTGCTATTATACAATGACATTATTTAAGAAAAAAAAATTACTTTTCTTAAATGATGTCGTATAATGGCGACAAAGAGTTCTTTTGCTTTAATTTTATGTCTTGGAGTTGCTTGATGTACTGCGCATGTGTTTCTGCCCTTACACAGTAAACTGGTAGTTTGGAAAGAAATGTAGATGGGGAAGGTGTTGGTAAGCTACTCTGTCAGCTGCGATGTTCTGCATACAGGAAGAATCAGGCATATGTTTTGTTTCTTTTTTTGTTTTAATGTACCCATTTTTTTTTTGATTGCAGAACATAGTAGCTGACTTAGTAGCTTACAAACATCTTCCAACTCTACAATGTTGTTTGTTGTCTGGAAGCATACGGCTCAACCTCTTACAGCAAGAAATCTGGACAAAACCACAAATAATGGGGGGGGGGGTAAAGGCCAAACATAGGGACAGTTTTTAAGTATTGCTTAAAAATTAAGTATTGCTTAAATTAAATAAATACATTGACAAAATAACAGGTTTTGCATTAGCATTAATTTCCTGAAGGGCATGAAATCTGGAACTCAAATGTCTGTCGTTATTTTCTAACTTTAACCTTCAATGATTTGCCAAAAAAAAACACACTTTTATGAGAAACAGACCAAAAATCTGGGTATTCTGTGAAAATATGTACAGTTGCGAGTTATGACTGGAAGTTGTATATGCCAATAAGAAAGTCCAGCCACTCAATTATATTTTAGTGGCCAGATTTTTACTGTTGGTATATTCTTGATTTACAACAGGCACACTAGTTCGGCTGACCAATTAGCCTGCTTATTTTTGAATGTTAAAGGCCAGTCATTGTATAATATAGAAGAAAATATATACTTATAAAAGGGAAAGTATGTCAAGAATTGTTATTAATTGTGAGAGAAATTGTGGATGATATTATAAGTATATAAGTAAAAGGGAGGATGTGAAACTTGTGATAGGTGATATCAGCAAGGCATTTGATATAGTAGGACATGATGTTTTAAGGGATGTTGCGGAGAAGGACGGAATAGATAATAGAATTGAGAGTGTGTATGTCAGCATATTAAAATAATAAAGTGAGAGTATTAGTGAAAGGGTGGCTAAGTAAAGATATATGCATGACATTTGGTATAAGACAAGGATGTCCCATGAGTGCAATAGTGTTTACACTGGTAATGAACACAATAGTAAGTGAAATAGTTTATAAAATGAACGATGGGAGATATGTAATACAAAAGGAGGTGGAGATTCCTAGTTTTGACATATGCAGACAATATAGTTGTAGTTGCTAAGAAAAATTATGTTATGAGGGAAGTGTTGGTCTGTCTGAATGGATGTTGAAAGGAAATTAGAATGACCTTGAATAAAGATAAAAGTAAGGGTGATGTGGTGAAAATTGTGTTTTTTTTCAGTGAATGAAGTGTCTTTGCTAGGGATAAAATTTGGGAAAATGATGCAGTTATGATGCAATGAGGGGATTTAATAAAATAAACAAAAGGAATATGTCTTCTGTGAAAGACATATAGATTGGCAATTACGAAAAAGGGTTTATCTGTTGAATTAAGTATTAATGGGAAAACAGCATATATGTCAACTGTTTATATGATCCCACAAAAATATGAAAAGAAAATTGTGCAATTGGTCTATTCTTTCATGTGGTACTCAAGATTAAACCCAGTGAAAAGAGATATGTTGTATATGAGTAAGAATGAAGGGGGACTGGGATTACTAAACCCATTTGCTTATTCTACTTCTTTAAATTAATAGAGTATTAAAGTAGATAAAGGATGAGAATGAAAAATTAATAGTGAGAATGTTTAAATATAAGTAAAGAAAGTTCTGGGAGATGGTGAGAATATGAAAGAGAGAAGAAGAATATGTAAATGTAGAAATTAAAAATTATCAATGAAAATATTAACATGGAAAATAAAAATTGATAAGATAGAGAAAGACAGATGGATGTGGTGTAATAATGTGATGAAGCAACATTATTATGTAAATCCATGGTAAATTTTACTAGCATAAGAAATTAAAGTCAGGAAAACAGATACTAGAGTATCTGAATTTCCTAGGAAGACTGATAATGTGTGAATAACAAGTGAAGGGGAATATGTCATATAAAAAGGGAATTAAAAGTGTATGCTCATTTTTGTGGGGAGGAAGAGACAACAGAGCATGTTTTTTTTAAATGTAAAGAGCGGTAAAACCCTGGAAAAAGGTGTGTGAAGAAAATTTTCCTGAGAATATTAATTACATGAACAATATAGATATGAATATGATTAAGTATGGATATTATAAGAACAAGAAAGAATATGTGAGAAGGGTAGATATATTTTTATGTAATATGAGTTATTTCGAATGAAAGACTGAATGAAATTTTGTGTAATGGAAAATGGATTCTGGCAGATATATTGTAAAAAAGTGTAGTGGCATAACAGGTAACACATTTGCCTCTGGTGCAGAAGACTGTAAGTTCAATTTCCACACCAGGTAGATTGAATGCTGACACTGTAGTACAGCCTAAAAGGGGTGCTGTACTCCTGAGTGTGCCATCCTTCAGATGAGATATTAAACTGAGGTCACATTTGCTTGTGTTTGTGGTAGCTCAGGTGGATGTAAAAGAACCCATGGCACCTATTGAAAAGAGTAGGGTCCTTTATTTATAGACAAAATGAACTCTTATTTACAACATAGTTACATATTTACAAATATAATCTATTTACACACATTTATAATTTCCATTATAACCGTGCTAAATTTTCATCCCTATTAGACACTCACTCCTTTTTCTATAACCATCATCTGATTTTACTTAATGATGTTGCCAAAAATCCATTTATCATTAAACACAATTTCATTTATTCTTTCATTCCAATTAACCTATATAACATAAAATAACTTTTTATCTATTCTTTTAACATATTCTTTACTTCTATTTTTTAAAATATCCAATTTAATCATATCCGTGTTTATTTCATCCACTTCTTTTATAGCTATTAAAAATCTCCTTTACATAGTTTTCCCATAACTTTTTTGCTCTTTTACATTTTAAAACCACACGTTCCATAGTTTCTTCTTCTTGACAATGTAAATATATTCTACCACTTTTTATATGGCATATTTTTATTGGTACCGTTCTTCACAAAAAATCTTGACATGCTACTTTCTGATTACAGCATTTGCTTCTTATTTTCATAGCTTTCATTTTTCATTTGCTAGAATTTCCCATGGTTTTACATTGTAATATTTAATCATTACATTCTTATACTATACTTTTCTATCTTTTCTATATCATCAATTTTTATTTTCCACAAAATATTTTTTCTTTGTAAAGTTTTATTTTTACCCAGTTTAATCTGGAACCCCATTCCTTTTCAAGTACTGTTGGTAACATAAGTACACCTGCTAAGTATGCAATTTTCCAGTCTGTACTGAATTTATCAAGTAAGCCTTTTTCCTGAGAGATAATGTATATATTCTCCATAAAATACAGGTTTGTTTTATTTCTTTAATGTTTCCCATTGAAATCTGCTTACATCTTTATTCCCAAATTTTATACCTAACACAGACATTTCATTCATTGTAATATATATACCCACTATCTTTACTACATTACCTAACCCTTTACTTTTCTCTTTATTTGAAGCCATCCCTATCACCTCTAGACACCCATTTGTGCAAAGTATTACTTCTTTTATCCAAATGTTGTTTTTGCAATTATTATAATGTCATCTGCATATGTTAACAGAACTGGAATTCTTAACCCTTCAGGTTTATATACCTTGCCTCCTTCATTTTGTGATTTATTTCACATTCTTTCACATTTATAACTAATGCAGAAAGTATACAACTCATTGGACATCCCTGATTTATACCACTCTTTATATCTACCTCTTGGCTTAACCAGCCATTTACAAGTATTTTTAATTTATTATTCCTGTATGCTGACATGCATAATTCCCTTTCTAACTTATATTATTTCATTATTATCCATAAGAGTTAATGTCTACTTGTATCAAATGCCTTATTAAGGTCTCCTGTCATAATTTTTTATTCTTCTTTTCTATTCATAATATCATCCACAATTTAGCTATCATTAACAATTATTGACTACCCTTCCCATTTATACTATATGTACTATTTTCCATAATATTTTCATTTTTAGTTTCAAATCTCTATTGCATTATTTTTATAAAGATCTTTTATTCATTATTATGCAATAGTATCAGTTTCCAGCTTTTTAATTGTCATCTATCTTCCTTCCTCCATGTGAATTAAATTATTCCATTACATAATTATTTGTAAATAAAATCTTCATTTAACCATTCTTTCAAAATCTTTAAAGAATACATTTTTTACCAGTCCCTTAAATTTTTAAACATTTTATACTTTATTCCATCTGGTCCAACAGCCAAATCTATATTTACTTGTCCTAACACTTTATCTAGCTCATTTAAAGAAATGTCCTTTCCCAAATCTTTATGATTTTTTCCTGTTAACATTTTTGGTTCCATGTTTTTTACTACCTTCTTTTTTCTTTAAACATTTCTTGTACATGTTGTACTACACTATTCATAATATTTTCCTGAATTCTTTCTATTTCTAATCCACTTAAGTAACTCAGTACTTCTTTTTTTCCTTGTTAAAAAATATCTTTGCTTATATAACAATGGTTGCATTTTTCTTGATTTCTTTCATATAATTCTTTTTCTTTGTCAAAGTACTTTAAATCATTATGTTCTAAAACTTCCAATGCATCATTCTATGTTCTTTTATAATTTTCTTTCTGTACTTTTCTGATATCATATTACCATTGTAAAAACATTTTTTATATTTTCCTTAAATAATATCCACAATTCAGACCATTTTTTATAAAACATTCTCTTAGTAATGTGATCTTTCCAGAACAGTATTTCTAATTTATTTCCTTCTTCATTTCATGCTTTATTATTTATTCTTTTTATTCCTTTGCCTATTTTTATATATTCTTTTGTTTTCTTTTATCTCTAGCAATATTGGAAGATGATCAGAAAATCATGTTTTAACTACCCCACATTCTCCTATAACTAAACCTTCTGATACTGCAAAATAATCTATTTCTGTTCTATAGATACACTTTATGTAAGGCCATGAATTTCTGTCCCCAAGTTTTAACTTACCATATCATATAAAATCAACATTTTTCTTATATCATTTCCTTTCTTTTTATGCTTGCTTCCTGAATCAAAATTAAACATTCCTGTTACTATAATATTAATATTTATCACCAAATAGTCTGAAATCTGATGAATAAGCTTTCTCTTTCTTTGCAATTAGTATTAGCATATAATGTTATAATTCTGTATACTTGTTCTTTCCATTTTAAATCTTCGGTGGTTATTCTTCTCATTATGCTAAAGTTACATCTAATATCTTTACTGTATTTTACAGCTGTTGTATAACATCTGTCATTTCCCAAATTATCTTTCCTACCCATAGTTTCTCTGCTTGTAATCTTTCTTCATTTGTTAAAGATATTGCATCTTCTAATATAATTACATCTATATCACATGTATTACACCGCTCCACAATCCCTAGTCTTCTTTTCAGATTCTTAATACTAATCACATTTACAGAAAGCACTCTACAATTTTCATTTTCCCTTTTCCTTAGATTCATGGTTTCATAAGTTCATAACTAATTACTGGGCTATTTTTCTTAGTAGGCCATTCTAAATCTAACCAATTTCCCTCCCAAACGTGACAATCAGACACCTTAACAATTATACCAACTCCCAATCATTAGTTGCATATACTCTTTTTCATCCATTCCCTTTCTTTTTACCTTTATACTTAGCCCTTTAAATTGTCTTCTTCTGTCTTTTACCCTTTTAACAATATATTTTTTTGTTTTCTACCTCCCAATTTATGTCTTCTTCATTACTTGTTTCAGAGCCTTCTTCTATATCCTCTTTATTGTTTTTTCTCATCTAAATTTTCTTCTATTTCTACTACTTCTAAAATTTCTTCTCTTTGTTCATTTTATTCTGTTTCTTTTTTATTTCTCTTATTTTCATTTTTACAGTCTATCCATAAATGTCCAATTTCTTACATTTATCACATTTCAGTTCACATTTTTTGCATCATGTCCCATTTCCCCACAAACATAACAGCTTTTTTGTCATAGTTACCTATCAAATGCACTTCTTTTCCACAAAAAGCATGCTTTGGTTTGTTCCCAGTATTTTATGACACCCCTATTCCCCTATATTTATCATGCTTGGTATAGGAATATTTTTTTTTCTCTTTCTATTTTTAACATAATATTACAGTCCCAGCCACCAGTCCATAAACTCCTTTGTCATAAACTTTTGCTATGTCCAGTTCTTTTTTAGATAACGTTTCCAAAATTTCTTTCAAAATCTCTCTTTCTACCTCTGCTAAAAATTGTACATAAATTTTCTTTTTTTTTTCCTGTTAAATGCTTTTATCACATAAAGATTCCACTGGTTACAATCTTTCTTTTTTTCATATTCTCCAAGAAAATTTCACATTGAAAAAACATTCTCGAATATAATGTCAGAAAATGTCTCTGTTAATAAGAATAAATGCTCTTACCTCATGTGCTTTTACACCCAAAATAAGCTATTAAATCGTCCCATACTTCATACCTGTCCATTTCTTAGTCTTCTTTACTTTGAATCATTACTACATGCTTCCGTTTTTCTGCCTTCTTTTCTGCAACTCCTATTTTGCCTTTTTTAACTTTATCTGCATATGTTTTCTTTTTTATCTCATCACTATTGCACAGGATTGTCTCTGCATCATCTTTCTGTATTTTATCCAGGATGTCCCCCCCAGGAAACATCTCTTTCATTTTCTAGCTCACCATTCCTTTAAGTAAATCATCCTACAACCTTCCCAACTGGAGGGTTGTAGTTATACATCCATCATTTTGCTGACTCATCTCCATTAAACAGAATTCTTTGATACATCTCACACATTCTCTGGTCCTAATATTTGCTTTCTTCTCCATTTCTCTCACCTCTCCAGCATCTCTTTCTGTCTTCATCTGCCTCCATGTTTCTCCAGGCCATCTCTGTATCTGGAGTGGACACAGGAAGTGCTTCTGCAAAATGGTTTCCATTCACAACAATGACAAGTATTGGAAGTTCCCGATGCCCTGGCCAACATTTCCCTAGTAGTATAAATGCCACCTTGAGTCTCCCCTGAAAAGAGGCTACTAGCCTAGTGGGACTAACCAGATCAACAAAGGATAAATAAATAAAAAAAAAATAGATTATGGTTGTGGAAAAATAGGTGGGGTCAGTGATGGAAGAATAACAATGAAGATGTTATAAAAAATGATGAATATTAAAAAAAAGACATACGTATATACAGTACATGCCTGTAAATATGTGCATTTTGTATATATGTAAATAATGTGTTTTTTATGTTGTATAAAATAAAGGACCACTACCCTTTTTAATAGGCACTATGGGGTCTTTTACATCCACTTGAGTTGCCCTTTTACATCCACCTAACATAGCACAAAATTAATGAGATGGGACCTTGGTTAAGTTCTCATCTGAAGGATGACATAGTTATTGTGCCACTGACACTGATGTAACATATACAGACTTCTTAATTTTATGAAAATGCAGACTAACACATGTACTTTTACTATATTGTTATTCTAAATGACGACAGAGATTATTTAACAAAATCCCTAATACAGGGACTTTGTCCTTTATTCCAGAGAAAAGAGATTGAGATTTGAGAAATGTAATCTATTTTTTCCTTTTATAACTTTTTTTGTTTTATGTATTCATAATTTTCTACAGAAGAATACAATTATCCAATATAACATGTCTGTCTGTAAGCAAACCATACAATACCCACAGCTAAACATGATATATCGCTATTGTAGAATGACATTATTTAAAAAATGTATTACTTTTTAAAATAATGCCATTATAGCTCAAATTTAATTTCATTCATGTTTCTATCTCCTGCTTAGACTCTGCAGTACATTTTATTTATTTATGTATGCCACATATGTACACCTATGCACATGAGCATGAGTGTGCAGTACCGTTTTTCTGTCTTTTATATGCACAAATTAGTTCCACTGCTAAACCTGGAGTGACTAAAACATAGGTTCATAGGTAGGTACTAGGCTATCTGCCCGAGGGCATTTATAAGCCTAGCCAGTGTGTGTCAACTTTCGGCGCCCCATTGATTAATTAACCGAGCTTCTGTCAAGAAGAGCCAATGAAGTGATCCCAGGGGTGTATTTTCTGTTACCCATCCACTCATCAAGGTTTCTCTTGAAGAGTGTTAGTGAGGGGCTCTGCCTAATGTAGTTAGGAATTTTGTTCCAAAGCATGGGGAGTCTCTGTAACAGGAATCTATCCCTCCAGCATGTTCTATTTATTGTTGTGGTGAGGTTTAGCTCACTAGAGCGAGTGGCTCGCAGTGACTTGGATTTCTTTAGGTGGAGCATGTCCATCAATTCTGAGTTGGACATGGCTTTGTAAATCAGGCAGAGATCACCTCTGAGTAAGCGATATGCCACTGAGTACAGTTGGAGTTTTTCCAGTCGGGCTGCATAGGACATATGTTTGAGACCAGTAATCCTTTTGGTGAGGTACTTTTGTAGTCTTTCCAGCTGTTGGAAGTGTCTTGTGAGGTACATCCCAAACGGGGCATTGTACTCGGTGATGGGTCTGATGGGTGACGAGTAGAGGGGCACTATAACCTCTTTATTTCTAGATGCGAACCCTTTAGTAATTAGATGGGCTACATAGAAGGATTTCATAACTACTTTGGCAATATGATTATCAAAGGAGAGATTGCTATCTGCCTGGGTCCCCAGATCTCTTATTACCTCTTCTGTATTAAGGGGGCTGCCACCTATGTGGTAATTCATGGGTGTTTTGTTTTTCCCAAACGGGATGACTATGCATTTTTTGGCATTTAGCTTGAGATCATGACTTTGACACCAGATGTCCGTCTCAGTAAGGCCCTTTTGGAGAATGTCTGTGTCAGCCGGAGAGTGAATTATGGCTCCCAGTTTGCAGTCATCAGCAAACTTGGTTAGCCATAGTCTTCCTGTGTTTGCCTGTACTTCTGAGAAGTATATGCCAAACAGTAGGGGTCCCAGGACCGAGCCTTGTGGGACATCACTTGTGACTGGTTTAGAGTCGGACCTGGAGCCCGCTATTCTTACCATGTGAGTTCTGTCTGTAAGCCAGTTGGCAACCCATCTCGTGACATAGGGGTTAATGTTCAGGCTGGTGAGTTTTTCTGTAATTCCCGAGTGGGGAATGGTGTCAAAAGCCTTGGCGAGGTCAAGATAGGCTGTGTGAACTACCTTCCCCTCATCTATGGCCTTGGTGACTGTCTCGAAGAAATCAACCAGGTTTAGTAGGCATGATCTGCCCTTAACAAAGCTGAACTGGGTCACGTCAAGTGTTTGGAGGTTCCCAATGTCTTTGTTAATGAGTTCCATGATGATGTGCTCCATAGCCTTGCAGACCAGGCTAGTCAGGCTTATGGAGCGATAGTTACCAGGGTCAGTTGTGGTCCCTCCTTTGTGGAGCAGAATAACCGTTGCTGTGTGCCATTCTATGGGCACATAGCCTGTGGAGAGGCTGAGGTTGAACAGTGTGTTTAGGTGGGCAGTTAGTTTGTTCTGTAGTTCGTGCTAGACGCAGCCTGGGACACCATCTGGCCCCACTGACGCTGTGCTTTTGGCTTTTGAAAGGGCTGCTTTCACCTGTACGACTGTGATTTCCGGGACACTACACTTTTCCAGTATTGTTGTGGGCCCTTTTGGGGGTGAGAGGGGGTGATGTTTGCTCTGAATCTATCTGCCAGGATGTTGGCAATATCAGTGGGTTCAGTATATTTTGTGCTATGTTGCACTAGCTCAGAGCATATCTGCGAGTTGCCACTTAGATTCCTGACATGGCTAAAGAAGGCTTTGTGGTTATCTTTCGAATCCTTGGCTATTTTTCTTTCGAAGTTAGCCTTGGAGGACTTTATGAGGGACCTTAGTTTCTTACTGTTACTGATCAGGGATGGCTTTCCTTCTTGGGATTTGCTTTTTTTCTGAACTAGTTTCCTCCTTCTACTGTATAGCCTGTTTATGGCAGGGGTCCACCAGACTGGTTTCCTTCTCTTAGGGGAGTGAGTCTTGGTTTTGCTAGGGATGGCAAACATATGGAACTACAACACTGAAAACAAGTGTCCAAAACACAAATGTGCAAAACTGAAATTGTAAGCATTTGCTCTCACTGCACTCCCCAATTCTGGGGGAAAGCCGTCTACCCTCCAACCTTATGTATGAATATATTAGCTTTGCAGGTACACAAACACAAAGAAAGTAGAAATATTCCAAAAGAAAGGAAACCACCCCGGCAGTGATTTCCAATGACAAACAGCCATCAGCATGTTGTTCCTTTGTGTCTTGTGACTTTGGCACCTAACGTTCAGGGACTAGGAAATTGGTAACCTGTAGAGTAGCCACACAAATTCCCATAGTACTGCTGCCACCCCACAACCTGATGATAGCACAAGCTGCACTTATTGTTGCTCTTTTCCGTACATGTACACTTCTGTATAGTTACTGTATTGACATTAGTGTGTGTTTACTTAGTTTTAGGCAAGAAGAGGCAGGCATCATACTGGTAGTTGTAATAATTAATTCAAAGCTATGCTTGTCACTCATTGTTTTTTACTTTAGGAAGCATGTTTAAAGTATGAGGCAGTATTGCTTTACTCAGCATTTTTAGAGCTTGTGGAGATTTCTTTGTGCTGACTAAAGGGGGGATTAATACTGTGGTTCGAGTGTCTAATTTTTTTTTTTCTTTTTATACACAGGACTGGATAAGATCACTTTGTATGTTGCTGGTATACTGTTTGCTATTTTGTTAATATTGGTGGAACTGAATGATTATTTTTGTTTCTATACATTAGACTTTTTATCATTGAGTAATGCTAGATTTACAATAGACGTACTGATTGCTCTGCCCAGTCACCATACACACTTTTGAATCCTTATGACTTCACGTTGTATAATTAATGTTTTTACAAAAAAATGTGAAAAACATAAAATTATGTAAATTAACTACATATGGTATGCGACAGTGGGTGGCCTACTATAAGATATGCAATCGTGACAATTTTGAATCTGAAAATAATATGACTAGAAGGTCACAAGACAAGGACCCCAAGGACCACAAGACTGAACAATGTCGAACATTGCATCTTCTGACCTGTGTGGACAGAGGAACAAATGCTAACATGGGTCTAGTGGAGGGCAAGTGTGAGTTTGATCTTGCAGTCCTATGTATTCTTGTCTTGCAACCTTCTAGTCACATTTTTTCCAGATTCAAAATTGTCACACTTGCATATATGATAGTAGACTACAGTGGATCTGTCATTTGACGGAATGCTCACTTGACTGAACCTCAAATGTAAAACCTTCTTCACAGGAAATACACCGTAATTTTTTTTAAAGATGAAGTAAGCCCCCTTTGCACCCCCATGGGGGTCTTTGTTCCTCACAACCCCTTATGTATATTCTAAGTCTGTTTGCACAATCATGGTAAAAAAAAAAAAAAAAAAAAAAAAGATTGCACACAGTGAATCAGTGCTGGAGCGCAAACACAAACATCTACAGATCTGGGGGTACAACATGATGCTGACCATTGCAATCCATACGGACTCTCCTAGACTCACTTCCCTAATAAGTGTTATGGTAAGAAATGACACCACAATTTACTTTCTGTAGACTTCTACACTTTTTATCAAATGTGTTTTCAGTCAAATGGGTTCATCCATTTTATTTTCAATCAAATGATATAAACCAATGACAGTTATTTACAAGAGAGATTTCTATACCAATTAACCAAGTCTCTTCACAGTCTGGAAAATGTTTCTGGCATAATGTTACTAAATCTACCCTCATCTAAACTGTTTTGAGAACAGGACAGTCATAGGTTCATAGGTAGGTACTAGGCTATCTGCCCGAGGGCATTTATAAGCCTAGCCAGAGTGTGTCGGCTTTTGCCGCCCTATTGATTAATTAACTGATCTTCTGTCAAGCAGGGCCAATGAAGTGATCCCTGGAGTGTATTTTCTGTTACCCATGCACTCGTCAAGGTTCCTCTTGAAGAGTGTTAGTGAGGGGCTCTGCCTGATGTAGTTTGGAATTTTTTTCCAAAGCATGGGGAGTCTCTGTGACAGGAATCTATCTCTCCAGCATGTTCTATTTATTGTTGTGGCGAGGTTTAGCTCACTAGAGCACGTGGCTCGCAGTGACTTGGATTTCTTTAGGTGAAGCATGTCCATCAATTCTGAGTTGGACATGGCTTTGTAAGTCAGGCAGAGATCACCTCTGTGTAAGCGATATGCCACTGAGTACAGCCGGAGTTTTTTCAGTCGGGCTGCATAGGACATATGTTTGAGGCCAGTAATCCTCTTGGTGAGGTACTTTTGTGGTCTTTCCAGCTGTTGGAAGTGTCTTGTGAGGTACATCCCAAATGGGGCATTGTACTCTATGATGAGTCTAATGAGTGACGAGTAGAGGGGCACTATAACCTCTTTATTTCTAGATGCTAACTACTTTGGCAATATGATTGTCAAAGGAGAGATTACTATCTACCTGGGTCCCCAGATCTCTTATTACCTCTTCTGTATTAAGGGGGCTGCCACCTATGTGGTAATTCGTGGGTGTTTTGTTTTTCCCAAACGGGATGACTATGCATTTTTTGACATAGCTTGAGGCCATGACTTTGACACCAGGTGTCCGTCTCAGTAAGGTCCTTTTGGAGGATTTCCATGTCAGCCGGAGAGTCAGTTATAGCTCCCAGTTTGCAGATATCGGTGAACTTGGTTAGCCATAGTCCTCCTGTGTTTGCCTGTACTTCTGTGAAGTATATGCCAAACAGTAGGGGTCTCAAGACCAAGCCTTGCGGGACACCACTTGTGATTGGTTTAGAGTCGGACCTGGAGCTCGCTATTCTTACCGTGTGAGTTCTGTCTGTAAGCCAGTTGGCAACCTATCTCGTGACATAGGGGTTTATGTTCTGGCTGGTGAGTTTTTCTGTAATACCCGAGTGGGGAATAGTGTTGAAAGCCCTGACGAGGTCAAGGTAGGCTGTATGAACTACCTTTCCCTTGTCTATGGCCTTAGTGACTGTCTCGAAGAAGTCAACCAGGTTTAGTAAGCATGATCTGCCCTTAACAAAGCCAGACTGGGTCGGGTCAAGTGTTTGGAGGTTCCCAATGTCTTTGTTAAGGAGTTTCATGATGATGCGCTCCATAGCCTTGCAGACCAGGCTAACAGGCTTATGGGGCGATAGCTACCAGGGTCAGTTGTGGCCCCTCCTTTGTGGAGAGGAATAACCATTGCTGTGCGTCATTCTATGGGCACGTAGTCTGTAGAAAAGCTGAGGTTGAACAGCGTGTTTAGGTGGGGGGTTAGTTCGTACTATAGTTCGTGCAAGGTGCAGCCTGGGACACCATCTGGTCCCATTGACGCTGTGTTTTTGGCTTTTGAAAGGGCTGTTTTCACCTGTGCGTCTGATTTTTGGGACACTACACTTTTTCGGTATTGTTGTGGGCCTTTTTGGAGATGAGAGGGGGGTGAAGTTTGCACTGAATCTATCTGCCAGGATGTTGGCATTATCAGTAGGTTCACTATATTTTGTGCTGTTTTGCACTAGTTCAGTGCATATCTGCGAGTTGCCACTTATATTCTTAACATAGCTAAAGAAGGCTTTGTGGTTATCTTTTGAATCCTTGGCTATTTTTCTTTCGAAGTTAGCCTTGGATGATTTTATGAGGGACCTTAGTTTCTTACTGATACTGATCGGGGATGTCTTTCCTTCTTGGGATTTGCTTTTTTTCTGAACTAGTTTCCTCCTTCTATTGTATAGTCTGTTTATGGCAGGGGTCCATCAAACTGGTTTCCTTCTCTTAGAGGAGTGAGTCTTGGTTTTGCTAGGGATGGCACAATCCATGCATCCTTGTAGGTACTCATAGAGTACATTTGTAAAGGTTTCTGCATCTTGGGCAGCATTGTCCTTTAGTGTGGGGGCTGTGAAACTCACCACCTCTGAATTGAGTAAGGTGAAGTTTGCTTTAGAAAAGTTTTTTACTGTGGTTTCCTTAGTTGTGGGTGGTGGTGGGGTGTGGACATCCAGAGTGATTAGTTTATGGTCTGATCTAACCAGGGTCGGGTTGACCTCCGGTGTGGAACACCTGTCGCCCATATTGGTGAAGACCAGGTCCAATATGTTTTCACCTCTGGTAGGGGAGTTTACTAGCTGATCCAGGGCATTTGGTTTTATGAATTCCAGGAAGCGCTGGGCCTGGGAGTTTGTACTCGAGTAGTTTTCCCAGTGAATGGTAGGGTAATTGAAATCAGCCAATATCAGGGTGTTCGGTAGGACCTTCATGTTTTCCAGTATCTTCAGAAAGGTGGAGTGGTGGTCCTAGGTCATGGAGGGTGATCTGTAGCAGGCCACAATTTGCATTGCAGATTTGCCCGATGTTAGTTGCACATGGATGATCTCAGAAGTATCATGCTGCGCCACTAACCTGGAGGTGTAGGTATCCTTGATGAATATGGATGCACCCCCTTCTTTTGTGTTTCGGTCCGTGTTCTGTGGCCGAAACATGTGGTATGAGTTGTAGCCCAGTAGTGCTGGGGTGCTCTCTGGAGCCTTGAACCAGGTTTCAGTTACTGCACAGATGTCGACGTTCTCCATTCTGAGAAGTGCTTTGAGCATGTGCATTTTGAGATTTAAACTCTGGGTGTTGAGTAGCATAACCCTCAGTTTTTTGTTAATTGTGCTGTTTACAGAGGTGGGTTTGACTTTTGATCCTTGCCTAAAAAGGCACTATGGGGGCAGCAAGAGCCTTGGCCAGTATTTGAAAACCTAGGAGTGATGGGTGCAAGCCGTCTCTTGCGAAGCAACACAGCTTGTTGAACATGTCGTCCCAGGCTGACAGACACTGGATCCCCTTTGAATGACACCAGAAGCTTAGCCAATTGTTGAAATTGATAATTTTTTCTTTATACTGAGGTATCATTCTTGGTGAGGGCAGGATGCTACTCAGGGTCAGGGCCATACCAGCCTGGGCTACATGATCAGAGAGCTCTTCCATGTCTCTTTTCATGTAGTCCAGGGAGGTATGTCTCAGGTCATTCACACCAACATGAACAATGACAGAGTCATATTTGTACTTGTTCTGGAGTGACCTGAGTGCTTGTGTTATGTGGCGGATTCTGGCTTCCGAGAGGCAGCTAACAGTAACCTTCTGCTTGTCCAGCCTAGTGAGTGGGACGTCAGTGTGCCTGACTATAGAGTCACCTATTACTAGGGTGTTAGGTATGTTATTTTGCCTTAAGGGCTGTGATTGTGCGGCACACTGATTTTGTTTTTTATGTGTTGTCTGGTTTGTGACGGGAGGCGCAGGTTGTTTGGGTGACTGCTTTGGAGGTCTCTGATGCTTTTGCAGGTTTTTATTTAGAGACTTTGAGTATGATTTTGTGTATTTATGTGTATTTTTTGCCAGTGCTGTTTAAGTAGGTCTGTGTGTGGTTGCTGGAGGTGTGGTGCAAGTGTTACCCTTCTCCTCTTCACTGTCTGTTCCAGTCTTGGGTGGAGACAGCTTAGCTTCCAGTTTGGCTGTATAATTGCATCTGTCGCATACATTAGTTTTTTGTGGTAGGAGGAGAGGGTTGTCTGTGTACATGAGGCAGTTGTAACATTGCCTCAGGATACCCAGATTCACCAGCTGGACTGGGGAGTACACCTGAAATTGCCCTTTGGTCATGCCTGAATAGTAGGGTGAGCTGCTTAGTCACTTGGTTGGTGAGGAGTGAATAAAGAGCCTTGCCCTGCTGGGCAATCAGTGTCAGGGTATATTAGTGCTTGCTATTAAGTCTGAGCAAGTGCTGGGCTGTAGTATGCTTATTGAGTGCTTAGGTTGAGAGTTAGACTAGTTTCAAGGGAAAAACTGAAGAGGAGATTTAGTGGATCCGGGAATAATTTAACCATAGCTAACCGGCACTGTCCAGTGCACAAAACTGTGCAAACGCGGTCTTCATAGTAGGGAAATGAAAGAGGTAGAAATTAGCCCAAAATGGCCAGTAAACTACTAACTTCTGGGCTGGAACCACTCCTCCAGGGACAGATAGGTTGCTCAAAGCCCCCCTCTCTCACAGGTGAACAGAGAAACTTCCTTCTATCCAAGTAAGATATGGGCAACTCAGAAACTAGTATCACATCCCTGAATTCAGCACTAGCCTGAAAACTGGACTATACTAGCTTAGAAAGGCGGGAAACAATGATTTTTTTTTTGTTTTTTGTTTTTTTTTGAAAAGATAGGTCAAAAACAGTAAAAAATACACTTAAAACAGCTTTAAATGACTACAAACTATCAGAAAAGGCTGTCACACTTTAGTGTGTAGCCTACAACAGTTAAACAAATTATTTAAACAAAAAAAAACTTTGTAAAAGTGCAGGCAGTCAAATAAATACAACATGTGAAAAAAAACAAGCTTTTAAATCACAATAAACACTGAAAAATCTGCATTTAGGTGGAAAACAGTTAAGTACAGCAAGAAAGTACAGAAAACTGATACTTAATCACTCCGAAGTCTCTCTTCTAAGCTAGAAGGCTTGTATCAGTTTAAGGCTTTCTACTGCTACCCAGTAGGTTAGTTACAGGAAAGATGGGAAACAAGCTCAAATGTGGTCTTTTAAACCAGAAAGTTGAAAGAGATGGACAAACTGCCCAAATGGTCAGTAAACTACAATTTCTGAGCCAAGAACCTCTCCTATCATGATAGACAGGCTACATAGTGCTTACCACTCCCACTGATGAGCTAGAAGGCTTTCCTCCAACACAGAAGGGCTTGCGGGGCTCAGACGCTTACCAACAGTCCTGGATACAGCAACTCTGTATCTGGACTAAGCTAGTTACAGGAGATGTGTGAAACAAGTGCAAGTGCGGCTTTTAAACCATAATGTTGAAAGGGATGGAAAAAGAATGCCCAAACAGCCAATAGCTACAGTTTCTGGGCCGGGAACCACTCCTCTTGTGGTAGATAGGCTACCTAATGCTTACCACTCCCACTGATAAGCTAGAAGGCTTTCCTCCAACACAGAAGGGCTTGGTGGGGCTCAGAAGCTTACAAAGAGTCCTGGATACAGCAAATCTGTACCTGGACTAGACTAGTTACAGGAAAGGCAGGGAACAAGTACAAACGCAGGCTTTTAAAAGTCAGCAAGTTGAAAGAGATGGAAAACTGCCCAAACGGCCAAATAAACTACAATTCCTGGGCCAAAACTCACTCTTCCCATGGAGGATAGGCTACCTAGTGCTTACCGCTACCACTGATAAGCTAGAAGGCTCCCCTCCAACACAGAAAGGCTTGGGGGCTCAGAAGCTTACTAACAATCCTGGATACAGCAACTCTTTAACCGGACTAGGCTAGTTATAGGAAAGGTGGGAAACAGGTGCAAGTATGGCTTTCAAACCAGAAAGTTGAAAGAGATAGAAAAAAACTACTCAAACGGCCAATAGCTACAATTTCTGGGCCAGGAACCACTCCTCTTGTGGTAGATAGGCTACCTGATGCTTACCACTCCCACTGATAAGCTAAAATGCGTCCCTCCAACACGGGAAGGCTTGGGGGGCTCAGAAGCTTACAAAGAGTCCTGGATACAGCAAATCTGTACCTGGACTAGACTAGTAACAAGAAAGGCAGGAAATAAGTGCAGGCTTTTATATCAGAAGGTTGAAAGAGATGGAAAAGCTTCCCAAATGGCCAATAAACTATAATGTCTGGGCCAGAAACCACTCCTTCTGTGGTAGATAGGTTACCTAGTGCTTACCACTCCCACTGATAAGCTAGAAGGCTTCTCTCCAACACAGAAGGGCTTGGGGGGGCTCAGAAGCTTACCAACAGTCCTGGATACAGCAAATCTGTACCTGGACTACACTAGTTATAGGAAAGGCAGGGACCAAATGCAAAACGGGCTTTTAACCAGAAAGTAGAAAGAGATGGAAAAACTGCCCAAATGGCCAATGAACTACAATTTAAGGGCCAAAACCCACTCTTCCCTTGGTAGATAGGCTACCTAGTGCTTACCACTCCCACTGATAAGCTAGAAGGCTTCCCTCCAACACAAAGTCTTGGGGGGCTCAGAAGCTTACCAACAGTCCTGGATACAGCACGTCTATATCTGGACTTGACTTGTTACAGGAAAGGCATAGAATTTTTTTTTTGCTACAGAAAAGCAGCTCTCTGTTGCACTTTCATAATGACATGCTCATGCTTTGGGATGAGTATCACGGTTCAGCTATACTCATCCCAAAGCACGAGCACGTTATTGTGGAAATGGGTAGTACAGTGGCACAGTGGATAGTGTTTTCACCCCACAGCAAGAGATTCCTGAGTTCAATTCTTAGCTGGGGTGCCTTCTGTGCAGAATCTGCATGTCCTCCCTGTGTTTGCAAGGGTTTCTTTCTACATTCCAAAGAGATGCAGAAGGTGGATTGGACACTCTAAATTGGCCATATGTGTGAGTGTTAATGTGAGTGTGTGGTATGGAAGAACATTCACAGCAGGGCTAGCCACCCAGCGGTATGAACCATGGTTTTAAATGATTATCACTGTTGAAGTGACACCTCAATCCCATATGCAAAAATGGGAAAAAGGGCTTGTGGAGGGATGGATCTCTGATCAGTTGAATTGGTATGCTGTACTTAACATGAAAGTTTTAAGGGTACTGCCTCCTTCCTTAACCCCTCCCTTTTAGATCTAAAAGGGGACGGGTTTAATAATGGAGAACACAGTCTGCAGATACATACTACTGTGACAGTCCCTACTCTGGGCCAGTAATCAAGGAGCCTCAATCTTCACCACTGACATGGTGAGGGATGGCCACTAGGAACAGAAATAGAAACACACAGTATGTTCAGATGCAGCTCTCTGCACCAAGTACAGTTTCCATTAAGAGCACACAGGCAGCACACTGCAGACCTAGGGATGGACTTTCTCTCTCTCCAGGCCCCAAACAAGACTCCACACAGACAACTTTGGAGTTTTGTGTCCCTGTACCAAATAGCTGATACATACACTTGTATATTTGATTTTCAGGCACACACACATCCCTGGTAAAGGCTGGAACAGGTTTACCAGCTGTACCCCCTCTGCCCATACTATAAGGTAATTATACTGCCACCAGTCAGCTACTCTGAGGCTCTTACAAGGGTTTCCGATTATACTGAGTAAAATTAATACTAATACAAATGGTACAGTTTGACCAATGCAGCAAGGCTTTTAGGAGCAGCCACAGTGTCACTAAAATAAGCATAAGTAATCTTAAAATGTTAAAAGTATTCTCTAAAAGACCAATCACAATGAAAGGTATAGAAGTATTTCATAATAAATAATAAAATAGAAAACATGAGAATACTGAATATCTAGTTAAAACAAACACCAGAGTTTCAATCACAATAGATATAAAAATAGCACAGTTGGATAGATTCACACAGATGCAGAAAAACAATACTTAACTAATCTCACTATATTTTCCTGACTGACTGAAGAATTACTATTCCCTAGTTAAGTTACTTACTACAGCAAGGCAAGATGGTGAATGTGGAGTTGCTTACTATAGCAAGGCAAGATGAGGTGTAAGGTTATGTGAGATATCGGTGAGAGATCTTTCCTGTCAGGTTCTGGAAAAGAAAGTGCTGCTGTGAGAGTTCTGTCATATCTTCCATTAATATCTACAGAATCATTTCAGTACTGGTTATAGAATGACATCACATCTGGTCACCTGACTCTGGTATAATATAAACCCAGAACTTTGCTAAGATCTGTTGCAGCATCTGAAATCTATAAAACAATTTCAAAAAGTTCCACCCTTACAGGGTAGCAATTGGTTCACCCCTAAGGACAATACAGTAAGATTCCTAGCCTTGGGTTTCCCAGACATTTTTGTCTCTGGCTGAGACCTGTAAGATAAAATCTTTATGGTCTAAACCAACCCATTTAATTTTCAACCTATTTTTCAAAATTAGCTGGACTGAGATTAACCTCTTCCCTTCCAGAATTCTCTCTTATAACTGGTTAAATGAATATGTTTTAGTAATACTGTCTGACATACATGTATATATCTTTTCTGTCCAGCAGAACCCACTGTCAATGCATTTTTAACACAAGTAACTTTACAAATACATTTTTAGCACAAGCATCTATATAAATCAGTGTGATAGTCAAATGAGGTAGTGCCATCTGTGCCAAGGAGAGAAGGGCAAGTGCATGTTGCTTGACAGAAATGGGCCTGTCTTCGAACACATTAACCTATACCCAGTCTTGAGAGCCCATCTGCTTTGGCATTGCTGACCCCACTACAGTGATGCACTGTCATGTCAAATGCCTGCAACCCTAGGCTCCACCTTAATAACTTGGCATTTTGCTGGCTGGCACAATGTAGCCATGCTAAGGGATTGTGGTCTTAATCATAATGAATTTCCTCCCCTAGAGATAATGCTGAAGTTTCTGCAGTGCCCATACTATGGCTAGACATTCATTTTCTACAGCAGCATAACATTCCTCTCTGGGTTGGAGTCTACGACTGAGATATACAATTGAGTGCTCTTCTCCCTCTGAGGAGACCTGGCTGAGTACAGCCCCCACTACATGATTCAAAGCATCCACCTGCACAAGAAATTCTTTGCTTTGATTTGGACTGGCTAACACAAGAGGGCCTTCCCAAGCCCCTTTATGCTTTTGGAATGCCTGCTCGCAGGCTGATATCCACACTACCTTATCTGGCCTGTTTTTCCTCATCAGGTCTGTGAGGGTAGCAGCTGTTGCACTATAATTGGGATATAGATATATAGATATAAATATAGATATATATATTTATTTTATTTTATTTTACATGTGTTTACTGGGAAAGTCTATCTGGGTGGTGATGCGTTTTCAGTGGAGGCCCAGGAAGAAAAGCTCCACATAGAAAGAAATACAAACAAATCAAAAATACATCAAAAGTCATATTTACAAAAATTGTACATTTTCACATATATCAATAGTCTAGGTTACAAAAATTGCATATTCGCATACATTCAAATACTAAAAATCAGGACAAAATGTTTATTTATACAAAAATAGACTCTTAACATGATATGAACTTTAAACAAAAGATGAAGACAGATTGTGCCAACAGAGTATATATAAACATGCAAGAAATACTGCTGGGCAGTTGAACTGATGAGAGTGCTCTAGGGTGTGTAGGAACTTAGCATGAGGTATAAGCTTGACTGGGATCAGAAGGGGGATGGAAAGATGATGGGAAATTAGGTTTGAGAGCACTGCCATGACTTGGTTAAATGAATTTTGAGTAGTTGTTTGAAATGGTTATGGATAAGGGTGGACATAATAGTAGTGGGAAGTGCAAATGCATATAGTAGGGGAAGTGCATATACATATATGTACACCCTTTACATGTGTGTGTGTGTGTGTTGTGTGTGTGTGTGTGTGTGTGTGTGTGTGTGTACGTCTACACCCTTGTACTTTTGCTCCAGCTTTTGAAGAATGTTCCTGACTTTTTCCTCATGTTTTCCCTGTTATTCCTAAAATTGTCTTTCTGGAAATCACTTAGAATTTCAAACAAGTTAATAATGCCAGACACTTTTATTTCACATTTGATTACCGGTAAAAGTTGACTGGTCAGCCTTGACCCCTTTTCAGTGGAGGCCTAGAGAGAAAAGCTCCACAATGTTTGGTACAATCAGTTAGTGCAAAATGACTGAGATGACTTGTTGATGCACAAGTTATACACTTTAGTATAAGACAGACAAAAGGCATAATAACGTATGTTGCAGTTAGCTGAAAAAAGAATTATTATCAAAACTTAAAAAAATCGTGTTCAAGTGTATCCAAAGACTAAAAAGCAAACAAGTCGATATTAGCGCTTTCATTCACTGATTTATTACGTGAACTTCCTCAGAAAAACAGTTCCACTCATACATTCTTCCTTTTATACTCGATCAACAGGAAATGACATCAAATCCACTTTGAATGTGTACATATGTATAAAAAAACTATTATATAGTTTAAATTATTATTAAATAAACTAACTATTTGTTCAATAAAAAACATTTTAAATGTATAGACTCATTGAGACCTGGATATTTATCAGCCCCTAAAAACAACTGCCATAACGTTTCTTTACATTCCAGTGCATTATTTAAATCACCACCAAAAATAATTTCATTGACCTTATCAACTACAGAAAATTCAAATTTCTTAAAATTGCTACAAATCAGAGCATGTTTGGCCAAGGAATTATTTGTATCTTTGTTTTTAATGGCCAAATTGTGCTCATAAACTCTACGTTTTAATGTCCTGATGGTTTTTCCAATGTAATAGTGGTCACATGATGCACAACAAGCTATGTAAACAATATATTGTGTATTACAATTATAGTAATCTTTAGCCCACATAGTATAATTAATGTGTTTTAAAGTTACAAAAGAACTATTGCTGATGTATCTACACTGCTTGCAATTTTTTACAAGCATAAGTGCCTTTTTTTGTACTAACTACTCTGGTTGCCATATTAATTTTCCTGTTATCTGACTCTACCAAAGATTTTATGTTTGACATCTTCTTATAAGTAAATTGTGGTCTTGTACCTATTTTAGCTATGAGTTCTTTGTTACCCAACAATACCTTCCAATTGTTGACTATTATTTCTTTTATACACCACATCTCATTAACAATGTGCAAAGGGAATGCTATGTTGTAATCTTTCACTTCTGAAGTATTCTTTTTTGTACAGGAACTCACTAATATGTCTCCTGATTTTAAGATGGGCTTGGCTACACCTTGTCTCAATACTGACACTTCTTGTTCTATTTTTTCCAACAACTTCACATCGTACCCTCGCTGTAAAAACAATAACCTAAGAAATGCCATCTCTCTAATAAACGTTTCATCATCTGTAGTTAACCTACTTCATCTGATGATTTGTTCTTTGATGACACCTTTTTTCATGTGTTCAGGATGTAAACTATCCCTGTGTAGGTACTGATTAGCAAACACTTCTTTCCTATAAATTTTACTGATGAATGTGTCATTTTCTTTATCTATACTTAAATGTATATCTAAAAATGAAATACTTTCACCAAAACCACTAATTTTGAATTCCAAAAAAGTGGTTGTCTTATTCAAGTCATTCAGTAACTCTAGAAACTGTTCATATGTACCTGTCCACAAGAAAAACAAGTCATCAATAAATCTATAGTAAGCCTGTATTTTAGAAAAATAACGATGTTGTATCAAAAATTTCAATTCCCAGTTGGCCATTACCATATTAGCAAAAGATGGTGCCACTCTTGCACCCATGGCCACACCTGAGATTTGCTGATATATATTTTTGTTGAATCTAAAAAAAAATTGTTGTTCAACACTAGCTCCATTAAACTACATACGGTGTTAACTTTGGTACTCACCAATTCTGTATTATTGGTTAAATATTACCTCATAAATTCAATGCCTTGTTCTCAATTTATAGAGGTGTACAAGGATTTCACATCTAAAGTCCCAAACTTCGTAGATCCCAATGCCCCTTTTACATTCCTAAGATTTTCCAACAAATGCCACGAATCTCTTAACTAAAAACATGATTTCTGTATTATTGGATTCAATATATAATCCAACCAAATAGATATATTTTCTGTCTTGGAATGTCTGGCAGAGATAATAGGTCTAAAAGGTGGATTAAATTGGTTTGTCTGTATTTTAGGGATACCAAAAAGAGTGGCCAATTTTGGATGCTCTACTGTTAAGTATTCATAACTTTCATAGTCTAACTCTCCTTGACTGAATATATCAAACAAAATGATGTCCATTTGTTGAAAACTATGCTTAACTTCATTTGTATTTACTTTTCTATAGACATTTTTGTCTCCTAACATAGCTAACATAGAATCATCGTAATCTTTAGTATTCATGACCATTATTTTTCCACCTTTGTCAGCTCTCATAGTTCTAATAGTAGAGTTCTTACATAAATCACTTAAAGCACATTTCTCTTTCTGAGTGAGATTCTGTGGATACTCCTGTAAATGAATGCTTCTAAAGTTGCTTTCACGTACATTTTGAAATACCTGCAAAGTTGTATGAAGTGGGGGGTTGAAAGTACTTGTTTTTTTAGGTTTCCTTTCTATTATGCTGTCAGATAACTGTAAAACATCTTGCATAATATAACTTAAATTTAATTTTCTCAAGTATAACCTAAAATCTACCAAAAGTTTTCCTATATACATACTGATGTTGGGTATGAAAGAAAAACCTTTCTTTAAAACATTTTCTACATCAGGTGAAAGAAAAAAATCAGACAAATTTATAACATTAATGGCAAAAATCATTTACATGATTCCCATTGTTAGATGTAACTGTCTCATCTACCACCTGAATTTCTTTTGGTTTTGATTTTTCTTTTTCCCTTTCCCCTTGTACTGAGTGGTATTGTACCACTTTCGAGTCTGTTTGTTTTGTACATTTACTACTTGAAAAGGGCCTTGGTTTTGCCCTTCATTAGACTGTGAAGCATCCTGTGCATAGGTAACTTCGTTGTCACAAGACACTACTCCATTTCCATTATTTTGTATTGTCCCGTTGTTACCATTTGGAGCATCTAAAATGCAAATGTCATCAATCATATTATTCTTACTAGCATTTACAGCCTCTTTTATACTGGTGTTAGTGATAACAGTCTGTCCAACTTCTTCGTTTCTATTTCCACTATACACAGTTCTCTGGTTGTCTGGTACTCTTTCTAAAACAACATAAGCAACATTTGTCTGGTATGCCATAATGTCTCTTTTTAATTTTGATTGTTTTCTCGATATGATGGTTGTCCTGTGTCTATCGGCCTTTGCCTCTACTCCATTATACAATACCAAATGTTCACCAAAACAACCAAAGTTTTTTATTTTCATATCCAGAAAGTGAATTCTTTCTTTAACACTAGTAATCTCTTTCTGGTAATGCGCTGTTAACATGCGCATCATGTTGACGCCAGTAGTATTGTATAATTCTATCAAGTCTTTACACAAATCGTCACCTGGTGTAATGCAATTCGGAAACTTCGCTGTCCGCAAACCTTGCGGAACTATTTTCCTGGTGATACATTCTTGCAAATATTTAATTTCCAATTCCAAAGTCACAAACTTAAAAACCAAACGTTCGAGTTCGTATATAGCCTTTTTGCAGTTTATACTATCTATATACTTAGAATCGATGTTTGGTTTACTTACTTGTGTATTTGAATTTTCGAATTGACTAGAAGAAAATGGGTTGTCTACTGTCCTACTAACGTATTCCAGAACGCTGTTTTGTTTGTAACCAGTTTGTAGTCCCACAACGGTATTACTTCGTTCTCCACCATTACTTTAGTTGTTTCTGGTGGAACGTCATGACGTCTGCTCGTTTTCAGAACCCTCCAAGTTACGCTGGTGCTTAGAGGGACTATAGTTGTTCAAACTGTCTCTCACTATTTTGACAGTAGTAGCTATCAAGTCCTCCTGTGGAATTGATTTAGTCATATTGTCCGAACTTTCAGGAACTGAATAAACAGTCACATTTAGTAAACTGTCTTCACCGGATGCTTCAGAAGCCATGGATGTCACCCAACACAATGAACAAAACGAATTTCAAACACTACAAAGAAACGGGCTCCAAACTTAAAAAAATCGTGTTCAAGTGTATCCAAAGACTAAAAAGCAAACAAGTCGATATTAGCGCTTTCATTCACTGATTTATTACGTGAACTTCCTCAGAAAAACAGTTCCACTCATACATTCTTCCTTTTATACTCAGTCAACAGGAAATGACATCAAATCCACTTCGAATATGTACATATGTATAAAATAAGAAGTTATGTACCTACCATAACGTTCCATGTTAGTTGTCTTCTCTCGCCTTCTTTCTTGCTTGATGGGTTCGGAGCCGATCCCTCGGCTCCGACTCGGCACTTGCTAAGCTCGAGAGTCACTTTTACCAGCTCGAGGCAGCCCCATATCCCATGATGCAAGGCGGTAAGTACCCAGATCTCATTTGATGATAAAGGGCAATAGCACCAAGCATAAAATACTTCCAAAAGGAAGAAAGAAACTTACAGATGGAATAAGGACCAGGTCTGAATGGTCTTAAGCATAACAGTTTCTTATAACAAGGTCTGTCCAGGCCAGGGGAAGGAGGGAGGTCAAGAAAGAAGCGAGAAGACAACTAACATGGAGCGTTATGGTAGGTACATAACTTCTTAATGTTAAGTTGTCAATCTCGCCTTCATTCTTGCTTGATGGGACCGCGTCCTAGCACCTCTATCCTGGGTGGCTCAATGGAGCAAACTCTTGAGGACTGTAGAGCCAAAACTGGCTCTGTCCCTGGAGGCCAAGTCCAATTTGTAATGGGAAACAAAAGTGTGAGGAGTGGCCCAAGTGGCGCTGCACAAATAGTGTCCAAAGGAAGTCTAGCTTGAAAAGCTGTAGAAGTAGCTAAGCTCCTAGTTGAATGTGCTTTAGGTTTTGAGCACAGCTGTTTTCCCCTGAGTATAAATTTCAGAGATGACCGAAGAAAGCCATCTGGACAAGGTCACTTTAGAAACAGGAAGGCCTTTTTATTATCCACATAGGAAACAAAAAGTTGATCAGATTTTCTAAATTTTTTGTTCTGTCCAAATAATATCTAAGTTGACGGTGGACATCAAGATAATGTAGCTTTTGTTCAGCCCTATCTGAATAGTTAGGGAAAAATACAGGAGATCAATGGATTGATTCAAATTGTTCTTTGAAGCGACCTTAGGCAAAAAGGTTGGGTTAGTTCTCAAAGATACTCTGTCTTTGTGAAAACCAAATAGGGGGTCGAACCGAAGAGCATGAAGTTCAGACACCCTCCTGGCAGATGTAATAGCCACTAGGAATAAAGTTTTCCAAGAAAGATGTTTCAGGGAACAAGAAACAGCTGGCTCGAAGGGGAAGAATCAAGGATGTCAGCACTAAATTTAGATCCCACTGAGGAGGAGGATTCCTGATTGGAGGCTTTAGTAGGAAAATTCCTTTCAAGAAGGCCCTGCAGAGCCTATGGGACATAATATTATGATCTGCGACCCGACATGAAAGTTGGAGATAGCAGCCAATTGAACTCTGACTGTGGAAGAAGAGGAGCCTGCATGAAAAATCTCTGCTAAGAAGTCCAGGACTGCCTGAACAGGGGCAGTAAAGGATCAATATTCTTGGCCTTAGCCCAATAAGAGAAGCGCTTTCGATTTGCTTGTATAAATCCTCCTGGTAGAGGATTTTAGTGAAGCTACTATGATGTCTCTAACTGGGTTAGAGATCAAAGGAAGCCTGGCTAAGGAAGGAAGTGGAGCAACCATGCTGTGAGGTTGAGAGAAGGGATTGACCGGTGCAGCTGACCCGATTGGTGAATCAGAAGATCTGGCACTGGGTCCAGATGCCACGGCTGCACCAAAAGGTGATGATGGAGGAACGGAACCAAACTTGTCGAGGCCAGTAAGGGCAATGAGAATCAATTTGGCTCTCAAAGCGGTAGCTTTCTGGATAACCTGAGGGATCAGAGGAAATGGAGGAAGGCATAAAGAAGTCCCTGGGGCCAATCCTGGGTCAGAGCGTCTCTGGGGATGGCCTGATAGAGGAAGAGGCAGAAGAAGTCTGGACATTTGCTGTTTTGGGGAGTAGCAAAAGATCGCAACATGGACGACCCCATTCCAGAAAAATCTCTTCCGCTATAGATTGCTTGAGAGACCACTCGTGAGGCATGAGAATAGCTCTGCTCAATCTGTCCGCTACAATGTTGGTTTTCCCAGGGATATGCGTTGCTACCAGAAACCGATGAGAGGAGATCGCCCATTGCCATAGTCTGAGCGCTTCGACACAAGGGGTAGGACTTGGTTCCGCCCTGTTTGTTGATATACCAAACTACAGACATGTTGTCTGTGTGGACTGCAATTGTCCCTACGGGAAGAAAGTCATTGAGGGCTTGCAACGTTAAAAGCACTGCTCTCATCTCCAGGACATTTATGTGCAGATGGTACTCGAACGGCTGCCACGTCCCATGAACCATCCTGCCCTGATAATGACCCCCCCCACCCGATCAGGGAGGCATCCGTGGTGACAGTGGCTATCGGGGATGGGGGTACAAAGTACCTGCCTTGGTGAACCTGAGGAGGTGTGATCCACCAGGCAAGATGCTCTTTGCATGTCTATGTCACCAGAATCTGGTGACGCATCGGAAGTTGTTGGTATGACCATTGTGTGAACAGCATCCACTGAAGAAGGCGCATGTAGAATCGAGCCAGGAAGAAGAGTAATGGCCGCAGCCATGAGACCTAATACCTTTAGAACCATTCTGGCCTGTACTTTCTTGTTGGCCAGAATGATCCTGACATGACTCTGAATGTCTGAAACTCTTTGATCTGTAAGGGTAGCTGACATCCGAACAGTGTTTAAGTTTGCACCTATGAAGGTAATAGACTGGCAGGGCAATAAGGATGACTTTTCGAAGTTGATCGAGATGCCCAAATGAGAACAAAGGTTTATTGTGTAATCCCTGGCTTGAATAAGCTGATGCCTGGTGGTGGCTGACAGGAGCCAGTCGTCGAGATACGGAAACACCTGGAATCCTTGACGTCTCAGGTGAGCCGTGACCACTGCCATGCATTTGGTGAACACTCTGGGGGCTGTAGTGAGACCAAAGGGCAGGGCTCTGAACTGGAAATGACTGGACCCCAGCCGAAAGCGGAGAAATCTCCTGGAGCGTCTGTGAATTTTGATGTGATAGTACGCATCCTGAAGATCTATTGAGCACATCCAATTGTCCTTCTGTAAGAAGGGCAGAATTGACTGAAGAGTGACCATTGCGTATCTTGTCTTCCTGACAGACTTGTTGAGTCTGCTGAGATCCAATATTGGTCTCCAGTCTCCGTCTTTTGGGGACCAAAAGAACCTTGAGTAGATTCCGGCTCTGAATGGTCTATTGTAACTGGCTGAATGGCTCTTTTGCAGTAGTTTTGAGACTTCTAACTCTGCAATTTCCTTAGACCGGTGGTACATCTGGAAGGGAATTTGAGGGAAGGGACTTTCCTCGAAGGAATTATGTAACCCTTGGATATGATCGACTGTACCCATCTGTCTTGAGTGAGGGAATGCCAGGCTTCTGGGTACAGTGATAATCTTCCCCCGACTGCCTCCAAGGAGGGACAGCCGGGCAACACCTCAGGGATGCTGAAAGGGCTTGTCAGAGAGAGGCTGTCTGTTTCCCTGGTTTTTCGGACCCCCTCTGCCTCTAGAGCGGCGTCTGTTGTTGTTACCCCCTCTGCCTCTAGGGGTAAACTGACCACGTGAATCCGGCGTGACTCCTTGGGATTTACGGAACCACATTTTCCCAAATTTCTGTCCTTTGGGATAAGGTCTAGAAGGGGTGGAAAAACGGACTCCAACAGCAGAAAGAGTCTTGCCGCCCTGCTCGCACCTGGTCAAGGTTTCCTTCACCTGAGGGCCAAACAAAGCTGACCCATCAAAGGGAGAATTTGTGAAGGACGCTTTAAAGGATCCAAAATCACATAGCCGCATCCAGGCTTGGCGTCTAAGAGCCACACCTGTACCTGCGGCTCTACTCGCTCCATCCGCAGCATAAGATATTAGCCGCATGGAGGAGTTTGCAATGGAATTGAGGGTTCCTAGCTGCGAAGCAATTTTTTCTTGAGCCCTGCAGCTGTAGGATCCTGAACTACTTCACCCAGCTCCTTAAGGATATCCTCTGGAGTCTGGTGAAGTGACATAGGTAATTCAGCGAACGCATAGCAAAGGTCGCTGAGGAAAACATCCGCCACTGCATACCTATCCATGGTCCTAGAGTCCTTATTAGGAGGATGGACGGGCACGGAAGGATCTGCAAGTTCCTTTTGGTGGCGCAGCCACCACCATGGCATCAGCGGGACACCCTTGGTGAGGAATTGCTTGTCACACGGGCAGTGATAAATTTTGAAGGCCTCCTAGGGACTGGCTCTACAGAGTCAGGAGCTGCCCACGCCTTCGTGCAATAACCTGCATAAGGGGTCGAAGGCGGAGACACCCAGGAGGTGGAGGGCCGAGATCCAAACGCCTCTAGGTATACTGACTCATCCTCAGAGGGATTGTTGGTGGGCCAGTTTCCCCTCTGTTTCAGGAGTTCTAGGATGTCTGAGAAGGAGACATCCTCAGAGGGGGATCTAGGGGATCCCTCTGACTCATCAAAGTCAGTATCCGAAGTGACAGACTCGGGGGAGTCTAAATGTTCCTCTTACAAGTCCTCTTCCTAGGAGGATCTCCCGAAACATCAGGAGAATCCTCGGAAGAGGGGGAAATTCCCAATGGGGAAACCTGAGGCGGAGGATCTCTGGGTCCTGTAGCAAGAGAAGTGGCAGAGATGTCAACAGGTACTATAGAGGGAGGAGCTACAGGAACAGACTGCTGACTGATACCAGTGGCCAGCACACTCTTCATCACCTCGAATGCTCCCCTCCCAGGCAGGTCCGAGAGAACCCGTTCCGAAGAACTAGGAACTCCAGGGACCACCGAAAGGGAAGTCTCCGAGGCAGATGTCGGAGCCGAGCTCACCAAGGCCGAGGCTCCAAGGGGAAGAGCGGGCTCGGACAAGGGTCCGATGCCACTCACCCCCTCGGAGGAGACCATGGAAGCCCGACCACCGAATCCCTCTAAGGAAGGTCTCAAGAGGAGATAAGAGTAGAGGCTGAAGGAACAGAAGGGGTATCCGTCCTCCAGCCGTAGCAGTAACCGTTCGAAGACCCCAACTCCAAGCTCTGGGGTAGAGTTGAAGGAGGAATTGTAACGGGGTGTGGACCAACAGTCGTCTGTTGAGACGGACTATGTAACATTTGGGCCAGTACCTGTGACTTAAGTAATCTACTGACCACTCTCTCTAGGTCATGATCTGACAGTCTGGATGACCTTGAAGATCGGCTCCGATGGCTCCGTTCCGAAAGAAGAGGTGAAGCCGGGGCCGAAAGTATCGGCTCCAAGGAAGGAGACCTCGACCTCTCCCGGGAATGACCCACCGGAACCGATACTATAGACCCTGCCGGACCCGACTCCGCGGACCCGACAGGAAGCCTCGATGTATCGGCTCCAGCCGGAGCCGATACAGCCACCAAAGTAACGGTGTCGGAGCCGATCGGAGCCGACACGATGCCTGTGCCACAGGGGTGTGGGACCCGATCGGACCCAACGCGGAAGTGGTCGATGCAGATTCGGCACCGATAGCCATCGGTGCCGAAGGCTTTGTTAAGCCAGAATCGGCTCCAGCCGAGCCGATCTCGACTGAACGAGTCGGGCCGAGGCCGCAGGCTTAGACACAGAAGCCTGGGCCTTGGAAGATTTTGCTGATTTTGACGGAGCCGACTTAGCCGGAGAGCCCACCGGCTTAAGAAGGCCCCTGAGTATCAGCTTGTTGCGTCTTTCCTGCAGGACTCTCTGGCTGAAGGAATGACAAATAGCACAGGAGTCCTGCAGGTGAAGAGGCCCCAGGCAATACAGGCAAGAAGTGTGACCGTCTGTTAGAGACATCTTCTGACAGCACGAGTCACACTTCTTAAAACCTGAGACCCTCTCCTTTGACATGGTGCTTAAAACACACACACACACCAGTCAAAAATTTTAAATTAAAGAAAATACCAAAAAGGTATTCCTAAAAATAAACACACACACACCCTAACAGGGAGGGGATGGGATGGGTAAAGTTTGACTAAAAAATATTAAAAGAGACAGGGATTTTCTGTCAGGAAATCTAAATAATTAAATTATAACTAACAATAAAGTATTTTTTTAACAAAAGGGGGCTTTAATATTAATAAAGTGAATCACTTACCAGGAGCTGGTAAAAGGAGGACCTCATAAGCGAAGCGGCAAATGAGATCTGGGTACTTACCGCCTTGCATCATGGGATATGGGGCTGCCTCGAGCTGGTAAAAGTGACTCTCGAGCTTAGCAAGTGCCGAGTCGGAGCCGAGGGATCAGCTCCGAACCCATCAAGCAAGAATGAAGGCGAGATTGACAACTTAACATAAAACTATTATATAGTTTAAATTATTATTAAATAAACTAACTATTTGTTCAATAAAAAACATTTTAAATTTATAGACTCATTGAGTCCTGGATATTTATCAGCCCCTAAAAACAACTGCCATAACATTTCTTTACATTCCAGTGCATTATTTAAATCACCACCAAAAATAATTTCATTGATCTTATCAACTACAGAAAATTCAAATTTCTTAAAATTGCTACAAATCAGAGCATGTTTGGCCAAGGAATTATTTGTATCTTTGTTTTTAATGGCCAAATTGTGCTCATAAACTCTACGTTTTAATGTCCTGATGGTTTTTCCAATGTAATAGTGGTCACATGATGCACAACAAGCTATGTAAACAATATATTGTGTATTACAATTATAGTAATCTTTAGCCCACATAGTATAATTAATGTGTTTTAAAGTTACAAAAGAACTATTGCTGATGTATCTACACTGCTTGCAATTTTTACAAGCATAAGTGCCTTTTTTTGTACTAACTAACTACTCTGGTTGCCATATTAATTTTCCTGTTATCTGACTCTACCAAAGATTTTATGTTTGACATCTTCTTATAACTAAATTGTGGTCTTGTACCTATTTTAGCTATGAGTTCTTTGTTACCCAACAATACCTTCCAATTGTTGACTATTATTTCTTTTATACACCACATCTCATTAACAATGTGCAAAGGGAATGCTATGTTGTAATCTTTCACTTCTGAAGTATTCTTTTTTGTACAGGAACTCACTAATATGTCTCCTGATTTTAAGATGGGCTTGGCTGCACCTTGTCTCAATACTGACACTTCTTGTTCTATTTTTTCCAACAACTTCACATCGCACTTTCGCTGTTTTTTTTAAATTTATAGAATCATTGAGTCCTGGATATAAAAACATTTTAAATTTATAGACTCATTGAGTCCTGGATATTTATCAGCCCCTAAAAACAACTGCCATAACATTTCTTTACATTCCAGTGCATTATTTAAATCACCACCAAAATAATTTCATTGATCTTATCAACTACAGAAAATTCAAATTTCTTAAAATTGCTACAAATCAGAGCATATTTGGCCAAGGAATTATTTGTATCTTTGTTTTAATGGCCAAATTGTGCTCATAAACTCTACGCTTTAATGTCCTGATGGTTTTTCCAATGTAATAGTGGTCACATGATGCACAACAAGCTATGTAAACAATATATTGTGTATTACAATTATAGTAATCTTTAGCCCACATAGTATAATTAATGTGTTTTAAAGTTACAAAAGAACTATTGCTGATGTATCTACACTGCTTGTACCTTGCCACATAAGTGCCTTTTTTTGTACTAACTACTCTGGTTGCCATATTAATTTTCCTGTTATCTGACTCTACCAAAGATTTTATGTTTGACATCTTCTTATAAGTAAATTGTGGTCTTGTACCTATTTTAGCTATGAGTTCTTTGTTACCCAACAATACCTTCCAATTGTTGACTATTATTTCTTTTATACACCACATCTCATTAACAATGTGCAAAGGGAATGCTATGTTGTAATCTTTCACTTCTGAAGTATTCTTTTTTGTACAGGAACTCACTAATATGTCTCCTGATTTTAAGACGGGCTTGGCTACACCTTGTCTCAATACTGACACTTCTTGTTCTATTTTTTCCAACAACTTCACATCGTACCCTCGCTGTAAAAACAATAACCTAAGAAATGCCATCTCTCTAATAAACGTTTCATCATCTGTAGTTAACCTACTTCATCTGATGATTTGTCCTTTGATGACACCTTTTTTCATGTGTTCAGGATGTAAACTATCCTTGTGTAGGTACTGATTAGCAAACACTTCTTTCCTATAAATTTTACTGATGAATGTGTCATTTTCTTTATCTATACTTAAATGTATATCTAAAAATGAAATACTTTCACCTAAACCACTAATTTTGAATTCCAAAAAAAGTGGTTGTCTTATTCAAGTCGTTCACTAACTCTAGAAATTGTTCATATGTACCTGTCCACAAGAAAAACAAGTCATCAATAAATCTATAGTAAGCCTGTATTTTAGAAAAATAGCGATGTTATATCAAAAATTTCAATTCCCAGTTTGCCATTACCATATTAGCAAAAGATGGTGCCACTCTTGCACCCATGGCCACACCTGAGATTTGCTGATATATATTTTTGTTGAATCCAAAAAAATTGTTGTTCAACACTAGCTCCATTAAACTACATATGGTGTCAACTTTGGTACTCACCAATTCTGTATTATTGGTTAAATATTACCTCATAAATTCAATGCCTTGTTCTGAATTTATAAAGGTGTACAAGGACTTCACATCGAAAGTCCCAAACTTCGTAGATCCCAATGCCCCTTTTACATTCCTAAGATTTTCCAACAAATGCCACGAATCTCTTAAGTAAAAACGTGATTTCTGTACTATTGGATTCAATATATAATCCAACCAAATATATATATTTTCTGTCTTGGAATGTCTGGCAGAGATAATAGGTCTAAAAGGTGGATTAAATTGGTTTGTCTGTATTTTAGGGATACCAAAAAGAGTGGCCAATTTTGGATGCTCTACTGTTAAGTATTCATAACTTTCATAGTCAAACTCTCCTTGACTGAACATATCAAACAAAATTATGTCTATTTGTTGAAAACTATGCTTAACTTCATTTGTATTTACTTTTCTATAGACATTTTTGTCTCCTAACATAGCTAACATAGAATCATCGTAATCTTTAGTATTCATGACCACTATTTTTCCACCTTTGTCAGCTCTCATAGTTCTAATAGTAGAGTTCTTACATAAATCACTTAAAGCACATTTCTCTTTCTGAGTGAGATTCTGTGGATACTCCTGTAAATGAATGCTTCTAAAGTTGCTTTCACATAAATTTTGAAATACCTGCAAAGTTGTATGAAGTGGTGGGTTGAAAGTACTTGTTTTTTTAGGTTTCCTTTCTATTATGCTGTCAGATAACTGTAAAACATCTTGCATAATATAACTTAAATTTAATTTTCTCAAGTATAACCTAAAATCTACCAAAAGTTTTCCTATATTCATACTGATGTTGGGTATGAAAGAAAAAACTTTCTTTAAAACATTTTCTACATCAGGTGAAATAAAAAAATCAGACAAATTTATAACATTAATGGCAAAATCATTTACATGATTCCCATTGTTAGATGTAACTGTCTCATCTACCACCTGAATTTCTTTTGGTTTTGATTTTTCTTTTTCCCTTTCCCCTTGTACTGAGTGGTATTGTACCACTTTCGAGTCTGTTTGTTTTGTACATTTAATACTTGAAAAGGGCCTTGGTTTTGCCCTTCATTAGACTGTGAAGCAACCTGTGCATAGGTAACTTCGTTGCCACAAGACACTACTCCATTTCCATTATTTTGTATTGTCCCGTTGTTACCATTTGGAGCATCTAAAATGCAAATGTCATCAATCATATTATTCTTACTAGCATTTACAGTCTCTTTTATACTGGTGTTAGTGATAACAGTCTGTCCAACTTCATCGTTTCTATTTCCACTATACACAGTTCTCTGGTTGTCTGGTACTTTTTCTAAAACAACATAAGCAACATTTGTCTGGTATGCCATAATGTCTTTTTTTTTATTTTGATTGTTTTCTCGATATGATGGTTGTCCTGTGTCTATCGGCCTTTGCCTCTGCGCCATTATACAATAGCAAATGTTCACCAAAACAAGTTTTTTATTTTCATATCCAGAGACTGAATTCTTTCTTTAACACTAGTAATCTCTTTCTCGTAATGCGCTGTTAACATGCGCATCATGTTGACGCCAGTAGTATTGTATAATTCTATCAAGTCTTTACACAAATCATCACCTGGTGTAATGCAATTCGGAAACTTCGCTGTCCGCAAACCTTGCGGAACTGTTTTCCTGGTGATACATTCTTGCAAATATTTAATTTCCAATTCCAAAGTCACAAAGTTAAAAACCAAACGTTCGAGTTCGTATATAGCCTTTTTGCAGTTTATACTATCTATATACTTAGAATCGATGTTTGGTTTACTTACTTGTGTATTTGAATTTTCGAATTGAATAGAAGAAAACGGGTTGTCTACTGTCCTACTAACGTATTCCAGAATGCTGTTTTGTTTGCAACCAGTTTGTAGTCCCACAACGGTATTACTTCGCTCTCCACCATTACTTTCGTTGTTTCTGGTGGAACGTGATGACGTCTGCTCGTTTTCAGAACCCTCCAAGTTACGCTGGTGCTTAGAGGGACTATAGTTGTTCAAGAGGCGATCTCTGCTTAACATACAAGGCCATGTCAAACCCAGAGCTGTTGGACATGCTACACTTAAAGAAATCCCAATCCCTCAGAGCTACACGCTCCAGGGATCTAAACCTTGTCATCACAATAAACAAAACATGCTGGAGGGATAGGTTCCTGACCCAGAGACTCCCCAGACTCTGGAATAGATTGCCCATACATGTCAAGCAGAGTGCCTCTTTGGACCTCTTCAAGAGGAACCTTGACGATTGGATGGGAGAAAGGAAATTCACCCCAGGGTCCAGGAAAGTAAATAATGTGGGAAGAAATAGCCAGGGAATTGTTATGGCTAGGCTTGTATAGGCCCTAGGGCTGATAGCCTAGTACCAACCTATGAACCTATGAACCTAAATTGTCTCTCACTATTTTGACAGTAGTAGCTATCAAGTCCTCCTGTGGAATTGATTTAGTTATATTGTCCGAACTTTCAGGAACTGAATAAACAGTCACATTTAGTAAACTGTCTTCACCGGATGCTTCAGAAGCCATGGATGTCAACCAACACAATGTACAAAACAAATTTCAAACACTACAAAGAAATGGGCTCCAAACTTAAAAAAAATTGTGTTCAAATGTATCCAAAGACTAAAAAGCAAACAAGTCGATATTAGCGCTTTCATTCACTGATTTATTACGTGAACTTCCTCAGAAAAAAAGTTCTACTCTTACATTCTTCCTTTTATACTCAATCAACAGGAAATTACATCAAATCCACTTCGAATATGTACATATGTATAAAAAAACTATTATATAGTTTAAATTATTATTAAATAAACTATTTGTTCAATAAAAAACATTTTAAATTTATAGACTCATTGAGTCCTGGATATTTATCAGCCCCTAAAAACAACTGCCATAACATTTCTTTACATTCCAGTGCATTATTTAAATCACCACCAAAAATAATTTCATTGATCTTATCAACTACAGAAAATTCAAATTTCTTAAAATTGCTACAAATCAGAGCATATTTGGCCAAGGAATTATTTGTATCTTTGTTTTTAATGGCCAAATTGTGCTCATAAACTCTACGTTTTAATGTCCTGATGGTTTTCCAATGTAATAGTGGTCACATGATGCACAACAAGCTATGTAAACAATATATTGTGTATTACAATTATAGTAATCTTTAGCCCACATAATTAATGTTTTAAAGTTACAAAGAACTATTGCTGATGTATCTACACTGCTTGCAATTTTACAAGCATAAGTGCCTTTTTTTGTACTAACTACTCTGGTTGCCATATTAATTTTCCTGTTATCTGACTCTACCAAAGATTTTATGTTTGACATCTTCTTATAACTAAATTGTGGTCTTGTACCTATTTTAGCTATGAGTTCTTTGTTACCAATACCTTCAATTGTTGACTATTATTTCTTTTATACACATCTCATTAACAATGTGCAAAGGGAATGCTATGTTGTAATCTTTCACTTCTGAAGTATTCTTTTTTGTACAGGAACTCACTAATATGTCTCCTGATTTTAAGATGGGCTTGGCTGCACCTTGTCTCAATACTGACACTTCTTGTTCTATTTTTTCCAACAACTTCACATTACGCTGTAAAACAATAACCTAAGAAATGCCATCTCTCTAATAAACGTTTCATCATCTGTAGTTAACCTACTTCATCTGATGATTTGTCCTTTGATGACACCTTTTTTCATGTGTAAAGGATGTAAACTATCCCTGTGTAGGTACTGATTAGCAAACACTTCTTTCCTATAAATTTTACTGATGAATGTGTCATTTTCTTTATCTATACTTAAATGTATATCTAAAAATGAAATACTTTCACCAAAACCACAAGGAAAGAAGTGTTTGCTAATCAGTACCTACACGGGGATAGTTTAAATCCTGAACACATGAAAAAAGGTGTCATCAAAGGACAAATCATCAGATTAAGTAGGTTAACTACAGATGATGAAACGTTTATTAGAGAGATGGCATTTCTTAGGTTATTGTTTTTACAGCGAGGGTACGATGTGAAGTTGTTGGAAAAAATAGAACAAGAAGTGTCAGTATTGAGACAAGGTGTAGCCAAGCCCATCTTAAAATCAGGAGACATATTAGTGAGTTCCTGTACAAAAAGAATACTTCAGAAGTGAAAGATTACAACATAGCATTCCCTTTGCACATTGTTAATGAGATGTGGTGTATAAAAGAAATAATAGTCAACAATTGGAAGGTATTGTTGGGTAACAAAGAACTCATAGCTAAAATGGGTACAAGACCACAATTTACTTATAAGAAGATGTCAAACATAAAATCTTTGGTAGAGTCAGATAACAGGAAAATTAATATGGCAACCAGAGTAGTTAGTACAAAAAAAGGCACTTATGCTTGTAAAAATTGCAAGCAGTGTAGATACATCAGCAATAGTTCTTTTGTAACTTTAAAACACATTAATTATACTATGTGGGCTAAAGATTACTATAATTGTAATACACAATATATTGTTTACATAGCTTGTTGTGCATCATGTGACCACTATTACATTGGAAAAACCATCAGGAAATTAAAACGTAGAGTTTATGAGCACAATTTGGCCATTAAAAACAAAGATACAAATAATTCCTTGGACAAACATGCTCTGATTTGTAGCAATTTTAAGAAATTTGAATTTTCTGTAGTTAATAAAATCAATGAAATTATTTTTGGTGGCGATTTAAATAATGCACCGGAATGTAAAGAAATGTTATGGCAGTTGTTTTTAGGAGTTGATAAATATCCAGGACTCAATGAGTCTATAAATTTATAATGTTTTTTATTGAACAAATAGTTAGTTTATTTAATAATAATTTAAACTATATAATAGTTTTTTTATACACATGTACATATTCGAAGTGGATTCGATGTAATTTCCTGTTGATCGAGTATAAAAGGAAGAATGTATGAGTGGAACTGTTTTTCTGAGGAAGTTCATGTAATAAATCAGTGAATGAAAGTGCTAATATCGACTTGTTTGCTTTTTAGTCTTTGGATACACTTGAACACAATTTTTTTAAGTTTGGAGCCCGTTTCTTTGCAGTGTTTGAAATTCGTTTTGTACATTGTGTTGGGTGACATCCATGGCTTCTGAAGCATCCGGTGAAGACTGTTTACTAAATTTGACTGTTTATTCAGTTCCTGAATGTTTGGACAATTATGACTAAATCAATTCCACAGGAGGACTTGATAGCTACTATTGTCAAAATAGTGAGAGGCAATTTAAACAACTATAGTCCCTCTAAGCACCAGCATAACTTGGAGAGTTCTGAAAACGAGCAGATGTCATCACGTTCCACCAGAAACAACGAAAGTAATAGTGGAGAATGAAGTAATACCGTTGTGGGACTACAAACTGGTTACAAACAAAACAGCATTCTGGAATACGTTAGTAGGACAGTAGACAACCTGTTTTCTTCTATTCAATTTGAAAATTCAAATACACAAGTAAGTAAACCAAACATCGATTCTAAGTATATAGATAGTATAAACTGAAAAAAAACTATATACGAACTCGAACGTTTGGTTTTTAAGTTTGTGACTTTGGAATTGGAAATTAAATATTTGCAAGAATGTATCACCAGGAAAATAGTCCCGCAAGGTTTGCGGGCAGCGAAGTTTCCGAATTGCATTACACCAGGTGATGATTTGTGTAAAGACTTGATAGAATTATACAATACTACTGGCGTCAACATGATGCGCATGTTAACAGCGCATTACCAGAAAGAGATTACTAGTGTTAAAGAAAGAATTCAGTCTCTGGATATGAAAATAAAAAACTTTGGTTGTTTTGGTGAACATTTGGTATTGTATAATGGAGTAGAGGCGAAGGCCGATAGACACAGGACAACTATCATATCGAGAAAACAATCAAAATTAAAAAGAGACATTATGGCATACCAGACAAATGTTGCTTATGTTGTTTTAGAAAGAGTACCAGACAACCAGAGAACTGTGTATAGTGGAAATAGAAACGTAGAAGTTGTACAGACTGTTATCACTAACACCAGTATAAAAGAGGCTGTAAATGCTAGTAAGAATAATATGATTGATGACATTTGCATTTTAGATGCTCCAAATGGTAACAACGGGACAATAGAAAATAATGGAAATGGAGTAGTGTCTTGTGACAACGAAGTTACCTATGCACAGGTTGCTTCACAGTCTAATGAAGGGCAAAACCAAGGCCCTTTTCAAGTATTAAATGTACAAAACAAACGGACTCGAAAGTGGTACAATACCACTCAGTACAAGGGGAAAGGGAAAAAGAAAAATCAAAACCAAAATAAATTCAGGTGGTAGATGAGACAGTTACATCTAACAATGGGAATCATGTAAATTATTTTGCCATTAATGTTATAAATTTGTCTGATTTTTTTATTTCACCTGATGTAGAAAATGTTTTAAAGAAAGGTTTTTCTTTCATACCCAACACCAGTATGAATATAGGAAAACTTTTGGTAGATTTTAGGTTATACTTGAGAAAATTTAATTTAAGTTATATTATGCAAGATGTTTTGCAGTTATCTGACAGCATAATAGAAAGGAAACCTAAAAAAATAAGTACTTTCAACCCCCCACTTCATACAACTTTGCAGGTATTTCAAAATTTATGTGAAAGCAACTTTAGAAGCATTCATTTACAGGAGTATCCACAGAATCTCACTCAGAAAGAGAAATGTGCTTTAAGTGATTTATGTAAGAACTCTACTATTAGAACTATGAGAGCTGACAAAGGTGGAAAAATAGTGGTCATGAATACTAACGATTACGACGATTCTATGTTAGCTATGTTAGGAGACAAAAATGTCTATAGAAAAGTAAATACAAATGAAGTTAAGCATAGTTTTCAACAAATGGACATAAATTTGTTTGATATGTTTAGTCAGGGAGAGTTAGACTATGAAAGTTATGACTACTTAACAGTAGAACATCCAAAATTAGCCACTTTGTTTGGAATCCCTAAAATACAGACAAACCAATTTAATCCACATTTTAGACCTATTATCTCTGCCAGACATTCCAAGACAGAAAATATATCTATTTGGTTGGATTACATATTGAATCCAATAGTACAGAAATCACGTTTTTACTTAAGAGATTCATGGCATTTGTTGGAAAATCTTAGGAATGTAAAAGGGTCATTAGGATCTACGAAGTTTGGGACTTTCGATGTGAAGTCCTTGTACACCTTTATAAATTCAGAACAAGGCATTGAATTTATGAGGTAATATTTAACCAATAATACAGAATTGGTGAGTACCAAAGTTAACACCATATGTAGTTTAATGGAGCTAGTGTTGAACAACAATTTTTTTGGATTCAACAAAAATATATATCAGCAAATCTCAGGTGTGGCCATGGGTGCAAGAGTGGCACCATCTTTTGCTAATATGGTAATGGCCAACTGGGAATTGAAATTTTTGATACAACATTGTTATTTTTCTAAAATACAGGCTTACTATAGATTTATTGATGACTTGTTTTTCTTGTGGACAGGTACATATGAACAATTTCTAGAGTTAGTGAACGACTTGAATAAGACAACCACTTTTTTTGGAATTCAAAATTAGTGGTTTAGGTGAAAGTATTTCATTTTTAGATATACATTTAAGTATAGATAAAGAAAATGACACATTCATCAGTAAAATTTATAGGAAAGAAGTGTTTGCTAATCAGTACCTACACAGGGATAGTTTACATCCTGAACGCATGAAAAAAGGTGTCATCAAAGGACAAATCATCAGATGAAGTAGGTTAACTACAGATGATGAAACGTTTATTAGACAGATGGCATTTCTTAGGTTATTGTTTTTACAGCGAGGGTACGATGTGAAGTTGTTGGAAAAAATAGAACAAGAAGTGTCAGTATTGAGACAAGGTGTAGCCATGCCCATCTTAAAATCAGGAGACATATTAGTGAGTTCCTGTACAAAAAAGAATACTTCAGAAGTGAAATATTACAACATAGCATTCCATTTGCACATTGTTAATGAGATGTGGTGTATAAAAGAAATAATAGTCAACAATTGGAAGGTATTGTTGGGTAACAAAGAACTCATAGCTAAAATAGGTACAAGACCACAATTTACTTATAAGAAGATGTCAAACATAAAATCTTAGGTAGAGTCAGATAACAGAAAAATTAATATGGCAACCAGAGTAGTTAGTACAAAAAAAGGCACTTATGCTTGTAAAAATTGCAAGCAGTGTAGATACATCAGCTATAGTTCTTTTGTAACTTTAAAACACATTAATTATACTATGTGGGCTAAAGATTACTATAATTGTAATACACAATATATTGTTTACATAGCTTGTTGTGCATCATGTGACCACTATTACATTGGAAAAACCATCAGGACATTAAAACGTAGAGTTTATGAGCACAATTTGGCCATTAAAAACAAAGATACAAATAATTCCTTGGCCAAACATGCTCTGATTTGTAGCAATTTTAAGAAATTTGAATTTTCTGTAGTTGATAAGGTCAATGAAATTATTTTTGGTGGTGATTTAAATAATGCACTGGAATGTAAAGAAACGTTATGGCAGTTGTTTTTAGGGGCTGATAAATATCCAGGTCTCAATGAGTCTATACATTTAAAATGTTTTTTATTGAACAAATAGTTAGTTTACTTAATAATAATTTAAACTATATAATAGTTTTTTTATATATATGTACATATTCAAAGTGGATTTGATGTCATTTCCTGTTGATCGAGTATAAAAGGAAGAATGTATGAGTGGAACTGTTTTTCTGAGGAAGTTCACATAATAAATCAGTGAATGAAAGCGCTAATATCGACTTGTTTGCGTTTTAGTCTTTGGATACACTTGAACACGATTTTTTTAAGTATGGAGCCCATTTCTTTGCAGTGTTTAAGAATTATTATCAAGTTTCTGATCCTAAATTATACATTAGATTATAGTAGTACTAAATAATTACAGTTAATTAACCCTAAAATAATGATCATTTAACAATTCTTTCAGAGTTTGACAAGTACATAGCCAGGTCTTGAATAACATGCTGTTGAAAGACATGCCGCTCATGCATGTGTAGTGTAAATGTTGTATCGTGCAGGGAGTGTACAACCAAAAAAAAAAAAAAAAGTGTCAGTAAATAAAATTAGAGAATAGGTGACCGGTGCCTTGGCACTCTGATTGGAGAATAAACCTCATCCAAAAGTGTGTTAATGTACATGTAAGGCCTGCTGAAAAATGAGTCTTCCACTTCATGGCAGCATATTAAGTTGCCGTTGAGCTCAAACTATTAAAGTGCCAACAACTGCAATTATTTCCATCTGTTAAACTGTGCTAGAGAGACAGTGAGTGGTGGGTGCAACAGACAGCCCATTAGCATGTTTTCATTAAAATTTAGGAGGTATACATACCTCTCAACCTCTTAGCTCAAGAAATCTGGACAAAGTCTAAAATAGTAGGGGGACAAAGGCCCAAAAACAGGGACAGATTTTAAATACTGCTCATATAAAATTAGAAACTTGCTAGAATAATAGGATTTGTATTAACATGCAATTTCTGAAGGACATGAAGTTTGAAACTCAGATGTAAGTCAATGACTTCAGCCCCGAATGGTTTCACAGCAAACCACAAATTTTATGAGGAACAGACCAAAAAATGTGGCAGTACTATGGACATTCTACAAAAATCTGGACAGTTGAGAGGTATGGAGGTGTGAAACTTTTAATGTGTGGCATTATTAACTGAGTTTAATCATGTGTGCATTTTAAAGGTACACTGCTTGTGAATGTCTGTCTGTATGTGAGACTGTGTGTAGACATTAAATACTTATCAAACTACATTTTGGATGTAAGATACTTTCTCCAACAACAGTTACATATACTACTGCAAGTCTGAAACATTAGACGGAGGAACTATTTTGCATCAAAAATTTTAAAGATACACACACACACACACACACACACACACACATATATATATATATATATATATATATATATATAGCAATTAAAAAAAAACAAATACAGAACAATTTAACAGATAGCCCATTCTCTAAGTGCAATAATGCCGTCCATGGTGTGTGTTATTGTGTAAATACTTCCCTTCCAGGACTGTAGAGGCCCTCTGCCTGCAGAGTCGAGCCTCAGAACATCCCTGTGCATGCATGATTTACACATTATACAATGACTGACCATTGACATTCAAAAACATGCACTCTGATTGGTCTGCCCAACCAGTGTGTTCATTGTAAAATCAAGCATATACCAACAGAAAAAAGTCCGGTCACCCGGACTTTCTACTATTATTATATGCTATGGAGCTTTCCAGTTTTCTTATAAAAAAAAATAAATAAAAAACATAAGGTAAACTTTGAAATCTGAACAGGTGCAGGAGGAATGGGCAGATAAAATACAAGGAAAATCAAAACATTCCTGATTATCCTTGTATTTTCTCTGTCCTGTCTGTCTTATACATCTGAACTGTCCAGATTTCATTTCATTTTTTTTAAAGCAACATGGGTCTTTCTTTCTCCATTGCTTCCTTTCCAAAGCACCGATGTACTTTGTAAGTGTGGGAACATAAGTCCCATATGCATGTCCAGTACATCAAGAAAGCCCCATGATACCGAGAAAAAAGAGGAAGAGCACCATGGAGCCATTATACAAAGACATTATTTAAGAAAAGTAATTAACTTTTTTCTTAAATAATGTTATTGTATAATAACAATAACCCATGGCTGGGTGTGGTTAATGCTGGATTTACCCACAGTTGGTTTTGCTAGGTCACACAGTCTTCACCCTTGTGACCACACCACACCAACAGTGGGTACATTCAGCATTACACACACCCAGCCATGGGTTATTGTTATAATAACACACACCCTGTTGGGCATTTTGTTTGCTTAATGAACTCCTAGCCCAAAGTCACCACACATATCCATCTTTCCGGTGCTCCCATTGAAAAGCAAGAGGTTTAAACAAACTGCATATACATTCACTCCCTCCTCTCCATAAAAAAAAAGAACAAGCCGCTACAGCTAAACTAATTCAAAACTATAATTAAAAGAATTTAATGTTACAGTAAATATGTTATGTTTCAATATTAATAGTGTTTGATTAACTCACTTGCAGAACTGTTAGGCCACTGTAACGTCACCCTGGTAACATAACACCATTTCTGGGTAAATCAACACTGCTGAAACTGAAGCATGAATTTTTGATTAGTTACGCGGAGTGTTTTCCAAATCAGCCAGTCAGATAACTGGAAATACTATTTTAACATGTTAAGTATTCATTTATACAAGTGACACTGTAGTGTGTATGAGCATGGGTGGAGGACAGAGCAGGGAAAAACTAAGAAGAAGCATTTTCCACAAATTCATGCAGAATTGCGTTGGCAAATCCTGCCCTGGATCAAGACATAGTGTCCAATTTGTAATGTTTTGTAAAGGTATGAATAGTTGACCAGGTATCAGCTTCCCAAATGGAATGAGCATGTAGACTTTTGAAGAAAGCCCCATGAGGATGCAACTTATCTGGTAGAATGGGCCTTAACAGAAGAAGATAAGGATTTTCCATGAAAATCATAGCAAATCACAATAGCCTTAGAGGTCCATGTGGGAATAGTTTGTTTGGAAACAGGCAAACCCAGAGCCCTGGGATGAAAGGACACAAAAAGCTGGTCAGACCTAATCGACTTAGTCTTGTCCAGGTAAAATCTGAGTTGTGTATACACATCTAAGGAATGTAGAATCCTCTCACTAGGGGATTGAGGCAAAGAAAAGAAGGTAGGCAACTGGATGGACTTATTAAGAGATAACTCATTCACCACTTTGGGCATGAAGGGTGGATTAGTTCTCATCGACACTCTGTCCTTGTGAAACACCAAAAAAGGGGACAAAGCCGTCAATGCCTGAATTTCAGAGACCCTTCTACCAGAGGTTGATGCTACTAGAAGTATTGTTTTCCATGTGCAAGACTTTAGAGAAGCAGAGGCTGCTGGTTCAAAAGGAGCCTGAGTAAGTTTTTCTAACACATAGTTAAGCTCCCAAGGAGGAGGAACTGGTTTCCTGGGGAGGGGGTCTCATGTGTAGGGTGCCTTTAAGAAAAAGCTTACCTTCTAACCTGGAAGCTAAGGGGGGAGTTAAAGGCAAACAGGCAGACAAGGCAGAACAGTGGACTTTGACTGAGGAACTCACACAGGTAAGAAAGCACTAAGGGAATGTCCACACAAAGGGGATCCTATTTCCTTTCTTGGCACTTGATGGAAAATCTTCACTTAGAAATATAAGATTTTCTAGTATTGGGTTCACCGGCCTCCTGCAAAACCCTAGCATGTCCTTAGAAAACAGGTGCCTGAAAGGGATCAAAAGGTGATCACCCACAAGCTCATTTGTAGAGTTGATAAACTGGGGTGAATCAAGGATCCTTTGTCCAGAGTGAGCAGGTTCATCTGGTGAGGTAACTTGTAGTGATGGCCCTTGGCTAATTGCAGAAGAAGAGGGAACCAGTGCTGTCTTGGCCAAAATGGGGTCACTAGCAAGATTTTTGGTTTCTCTTGTAGAATTTTCAACAGGACTTTCTGAATTAAGGGGGGGGGGGTGCATAGAGAAATATCCCCTAACATAAGAAGGAAAGAGCATCCACCTTCCATGCCTGCCAGTGAGGAACCCTGACACAAAAACGAGAAAGTTGTCTGTTCAATGGGGAGGCAAAAAGGTCTATTTCTGGAGTACCACACCAATGAACTATTTCCAAAAGCACATCCCTGTGAAGCATCCACTCATGAGATTGTGTCATGGATCTGCTTAATGGGTCTGCCACTGAATTCTGAGCAGAGGGGAGGTACACAACATGTAGTATCACTTTGTACTGCATAGCCAATTCCCAAGTTTTGATGGCTAAGCCACAAAGAAGGTAAGATTTTGTGCCCCCCTGCTTGTTTATGTACCAAAGGACCTTGGTATTGTCTGTAAGAATCCTGAGGGGGTCCTTTCAACAATAGAGGATGAAAGGTCTGCAAAGTTAGAATTACAGCCCTCATCTCTTGATGTTGATATGTTCCATCTTTTGAGAGGGAGACCAAAGACCCTGTACTTTCCTGGCAGCAAAGTTTGTTCTCCAACCCAAGTCTGCGGCATCTGTGAAAAGTTGCTGAGCTGGTTCCTGAAGTGGGAGGCCAGGGCTCTGACTGAATTACTGCATCCAGCAATGTAGCTCTGTTATCAGGCAGGGAAGAAGAGGAATCAAGACATCTAAAGGATGAGCATGCTGGGAACAAACTGTCTTTAAGAACCACTAGTACTTTCTTATGTGTAACATTCCAAAGGGCAACCTGGAAATAGTGGAGGCCATGAACCCTAGCACTCTCAGACACTCCTTAGCAGTGATGGAAGGAAGGGGCAGAAGAGACTCTGTGAATTCTATGAGAGAAATTGTTTTTTTTTTCTGAAGGAAGAAAAAACATCATCAAGTCTGTCTGGAACCTGCACACCAGGAATATAAGATCCTGACTTGGGATCAGACTTGATGTTTTGAAATTTATTGAGAAACCTAGGCCCTGCAGAAAGGGAATAGCTAGATCCAGGTGTTGAGTTAACAGGTCTGGACTGCTGGCCAGAAAAAGCAAATTGTCCTAGCAGGGATAAACTTGGAGCCCTTTCAGCCTTAAACAGGCAATGGCTGGAGCCAGGCACTTTTTGAATACCCTTGGAACAGTGGATAGACCAAAGGGCAAGGCAGAAAACTGAAAGTGCAAAGAACTCACTGAGAAATGCAAAAACTTCCTGAAATGTGGGTGAATATGGATATGTAGATATGCATCCTTGAGATCCAGAGAAGCTGGGAAAGCCTGAGGAGGAACCAGGGGAAGGAAAGCTGGAATAGCCTGCCAGGGATAGCATCCTGAAAGAAGGCACCACCAGGAAAGTATTTAATATGGAAAGATCTAGGATAGGCCTCAATGGGCCATCTTTCCTTGGGACAAGAAACATCTTGGAGTAAAATCCCCACCCTTGTTGGTCTGGAGGAAAAATCTGAATGGTGTCTTGGGTGAAAAGTTGAGCAAGTATCAGAGGAAACAGATGCAGTTGACTGGAGGGAGGCTGGGCTATCCCCTGAAAGGGAGGAAGAGTCTTCCAAGTCATAAAGTATCCATTTTGGATAATTGAAATCACCCAGGAATCCTGAATGATTTCCTTCTAAGCTGAAAGGGAAAGAGAGAGATGAAGAGACAAAGGGGGTATGACTTGGAAGAGGGAGCAAATAATCATAGAGGACTTTGCCTGAGCTGAAAGGGCTGCTGAGGAGAAGGAACAGAAGCAATAGCCTTAGTCTGAGGGAGTCTCCTGGAAGACTTACGTGGCCTAGTTCTAGAAGGAGTAGAAGTGGAGGAGTGACCAGGTTTCCTGACAAAAGGAGTCTTGGCTGGGAAATTCTTATGGAATTTGGGAAGTGGTGAAACAAGCAAGTGTTTCAAATCCTGGCGCTCCTTACCTTTTTCTTGCAGTGATTTAAACAGTTCTGCAGCTGCCTTGCCAAAGAAGGAAGAATTATCCAAAGGAGCATCAAGCACTTTGGCCTTAATGTCATCAGGGAGTGCCTGGAGACGTAACCAGAAATGCCTTCTGAGAACAGTAGCAGAAGCTGCTACTCTAGAAGACGCTTCTACTGCATCATAACTACATTTGATTGAATGTCTAACTAACTGGGAAGAGGCCGACAGGACAGAAAGAGTCAGTGACTTAGCCTCTGAGTCAGACAATTGGGAGAGAGTCTGGGAAGCCTGATAAAGCAAGGCCAGAGCATACCTAGGAATGTGTGTCTGGTAATTAATAGCTCTGATCGCCAAGGTGGAAGAACTATAGACCTTCTTTCCCAACCTTTCCAAAATGTTACTTTTTTTGTCAGAAGGAAGCAACTTAGTAGAGGGCGATACCCGAGAAGATTTGTCTGAAGTAATGGAGACCATAGCTGGATCAGATGAAGGGCATTTAAAAAGAAAGTTGCAATCCTCTGGGATCTTATAGAAATGATCAGGTCTTTTAGGGGCAGGGGCTTGGGAGTCAGGGGTTTTGGAGGCTGATTTAAAGGCATCCAAGAAAGCTGGTAGGACTGCTGAAGGAGTAGGGGCCTCCAATTGGAGCAGATCATAGTATAGGTTCATAGGTAGGTACTAGGCTATCTGCCCAAAGACATTTATAAGCCTAACCGGAATGTGTTGGCTTTCGCTGTCCCCTTAGATTAGTTCCCTGTACCTCTGTCCAGCAGAGCCATTGAAGTGATTCCTGGGGTAAACCTTCTGTTTTCCATCCACTCGTTAAGGTTTCTCTTGAAGAGGGTTAGCGAGGAGCTCTGCCTAATGTAGATTGGAATCTTGTTCCAGAGCATGGGAAGGCTTTGGGACAGGAATCTATCCCTCCAGCACGTCCTATTTATCGTTGTGGTGAGGTTTAGATCCCTGGAGCGTGTGGTTTGAGGGGATATGGTTTTCTTTAGGTGGAGCATGTCCATCAGTTCTGGGTTGGACATGGCCTTGTACGTCAGGCAGAGATCACCTCTGAGTAGGTGGTATGCAACCGAGTACAGCTGGAGTTTCTTCAGTCGAGCTGCATAAGGCATCTGCTTGAGGCCAGTGATCCTCTTGGTGAGGTACTTCTGTGGTCTTTCCAGTTGTTGCAGGTGTCTTGTAAGATACATCCCAAATGGGGCATTGTACTCTATGATGGGTCTGATGAGTGATGTGTAGAGGGGCACAATGACATCTTTCAGTCTGGATGCATTGGATAGGTGGGCCACATAGAAGGATTTTCTAACCAATTTGGCAATGTGATTATCAAAGGAGAGGTTACTGTCTACTTGGGTCCCCAGATCCCTTATTACATCTTCCGTATTTAGGGGGCTACCACGTATGTGGTAGTTTGTGGGCACTTTGTTTTTTCCAAAGGGGATGACTGTGCACTTTTTGGCATTTAGCTTGAGGCCATGGTTTTGACACCAGGTATCTGTCTCAGTGAGACCCTTTTGGAGGATGTTTGTGTCAGCCGGAGAGTCAATTATAGCCCCTAGTTTGCAGTCATCTGCGAACTTGGTCAGCCATAGTCCTCCTGTGCTTACCTGTACCTCTGAGAAGTATATGCCAAACAGAAGGGGTCCTAGGACTGAGCCCAGGGGAATGCCACTTGTAACCGGTTTAGAGTCAGACCTAGCTACCGCAACTCTTACCATGTGGGTTCTGTCCATGAGCCAGTTGGCAACCCATCTCATGACATAGGGGTTTATGTTCAGGCTGGTGAGCTTGTCTATAATACCTGAGTGGGGAATGGTGTCGAAGGCCTTTGCGAGATCTAGGTAGGGTGTGTGGACCACCTTTCCCTCGTCTATAGCCTTGGTAACTGTGTCAAAGAAGTCCACCAGGTTTAGGAGGCATGATCTGCCTTTAACAAAGCCGAACTGGGTAGGGTCCAGTGTTTGGAGGTTTTCTATGTCTCTGTTAATGAAATCCATGATGCTGCGCTCCATAGCTTTGCAGACCAAGCTAGTCAGGCTTATAGGGTGATAGTTCCTGGGATCCGTTGTGGCTCCACCTTTGTGGAGCAGGATAACCATTGCTGTGTGCGATTCTGTGGGCACGTAGCCTGTGGAGAGGCTGAGTTTAAACAGTGTGTTTAGGTGAGGGGTTAGTTCATCTTTGAGCTCATGTAGGATGCAGCCTGGGACACTGTCCGGTCCCATTGACGCTGTGTTTTTGGCTTTGGAGAGGGCTGTTTTAACTTGAGTGTTTGTGATTTCAGGGGCACTACATTCTTCTGGTATAGTTATGGGCCCTTTTGGGGGTGAGAGGGGGGGTGAAGTTTGCACTGAACCTGTCTGCCAGGATGTTGGCTATATCGGTCGGTTCAGTGTATTTTGTGCCATTCTGCACTAACGCTGAGCAGATCTGAGAATTGCCACTTAGATTCTTGACATAGCTAAATAATGCCTTGTGGTTATCTTTGGTGTCCATGGCAATTTTTCTTTCGAAGCTAGCCTTGGATGATTTTATAAGGGAACATAGTTTCTTGCTGATACTGATCAGGGATGTCTTCCCTTCTTGGGATTTTACTCTTTTCTGTACTAGTTTCCTCCTTCTATTGTATAGCTTGTTTATGGCAGGGGTCCACCAGTCTGGTTTCCTTTTCTTGGAAGAGTAAGTCTTGGTTTTGTTTGGGATAGCACGATCCATGCATTCTTGTAGGTGTCCATAGAGTGCATTAGTAAAGGAGTTTGCAGCTTGGACAGCGTTATCCTTTAGCATGGGGTCTTTGAAACTTCCCACCACGGTCTTAAGTAATGTGAAGTTTGCTTTTGAAAAGTTTTTCACGGTGGTTTCTTTGACCGGGGGTGGTGGCGGAATGTGGATATCCAGAGTGATTAGTTTATGGTCAGATCTAACCAGTGAGGGGTTGACCTCCGGTGTGGAACACCGGTCGCCCATGTTGGTGATGACCAGGTCCAATATGTTGTCATCTCTGGTGGGGGTGTTTACCAGTTGATCCAAGGCATTTGAGTTTATAAATTCTAGGAAATGTTGGGCAGGGGAGTTAGTACTTGAGTAGTTTTCCCAGTTAATGTTTGGGTAAGTGAAATCACCAAATATCAGGGTGTTTGGTAGGACCTTTATGTTTCCCAGTGTTTCCAGGAATGTGGAGTAGGGGTCCTGGGACATGGTGGGTGATATGTAGCAAGCTATAATTTGAATAGCAGTTTTGCCTGTTAGTTGCATGTAGATGATTTCTGAAGCACTAACCTGGAGGTGTGGGTATCCCTGATGAATATGGATACTCCCCCACCTTTTGTATTTCAGTCAAGGTTTTGTGGCCGAAGTGTATGGTATGAGTTGTAGCCTGGTAGTGCCGGGGTGCTCTCTGGAGCCTTAAACCAGGTTTCTGCTACTGCACATATATAAATTTTCTCCATACTGAGGACTGCCTCGAGTGCGTGCATTTTGAGGTTTAGACTTCTTGCATTGAGCAGCATTACCCTCAGTTTTTTGTTACTTGTGCTATTTACAGCGGTGGGTTTGTCTTTTGAGCCTTGCCTAAAAAAGGCACTATGGGGGTGGCAAGAGCCTTGGCCAGTATTCAAAAGCCTAAAGGTGACAGGTGCAAGCCGTCTCTAGCGAAGCAGCGTGGCTTGTCGAGCATGTCATCCCAGACTGACAGACACTGGATCCCCTTTGAATGACACCAAAGCTTAGCCAATTGTTGAAACTGATAATTTTTTCTCTATACCATGGTATCATTCTTGGTGAGGGCAGGATGCTACTCAGGGTCAGGGTCATACCAGCCTGGGCTATGTGATCAGAGAGCTCCTCCATGTCTCTTTTCATGTAGTCCAGGGAGGTTCAGCTCAGGTCATTCACACCAACATGGACAATGACATAGTCATATTTGTACTTGTTCTGGAGTGACCTGAGTGCTTGTATTATGTGGCGGATCCTAGCACCTGACAGGCAGCTAACCAGTAACCTTCTCCTTGTTCAGCCTAATGAGTGGGACGTCAGTGTGCCTGACTATAGATTCACCTATTACTAGTGTGTTGGGTATGTTATTTTGCCTTAAGGGCTGTGATTGTGTGGCACACTGGTTTTGTGAAGTATGTGTTTCATGGTTTGTGTTGGGGGGGTGGAGGTTGCTTGGATGTCTGCTTTGGAGGTTTCTGTTGCTTTTACAGATTTTTATTTAGAGCCTCCGAGTATTTTTTTGTGTATTTATGTGTGTTTTTTGCCGGTGCTGGTTTCATAGGTCTGTGTGAGACTGGTGGTGTGATGCAAGTAATTCCCTTTTCCTCTTGACTGCCTGGTCCAGTCTTGGGTTGAGAGAGCTTAGCCTCCAGTTTGGCTGTATAATTGCATCTCTTGCATGTATTACTGTTTGGTGGAAGGAGGAGAGCGTTGTCTGTGTACATGAGGCAATTATAACATTGCTTCAAAATGCCCAGATTCACCAGTTGGACTGGAGAGTACACCTGAAACTGCCCTTTGGACATGCCTGGATAGGTACAGTGAACTGTTTTACTGATTGACTGTTAAGGTCGAATAGAGAGCCTTGTCCTTCTCCACAGTATAGGGAGGTCTAGTGCTAAGGTTTATTAGTGCTTGCTATGAGTTTTGAGTAAGTGCCGGGATGAGACGTGAATGGTTTGAGTGCTTAAGTTGAAAGTTTGTCTAGTTCCAAGGGAAAAACTGAAGAGTAGACTTTGTGGAGCCGGGAATAGTTATACCCTAGTTAACCGGCGCTGCCCGGCATGTAAAACCTTGCAAATGTGGGTTTTATAGCAGGGAAATGAAAGAGATAGAAATTAGCCCAAAATGGCCAATAAACTACTAATTTCTGGGCTGAAACCACTCCTCCAGGGACAGATAGGCTGCTCAAAGCTCCCTCTCTCTCAGTGAGCAGAGAAACTTCCTTCTATCCAAGTAAGGTATGGGCAAATACAGAAACTTGTAACACAGCCCTGAATTCAGCACTAACCTGAAATATGGACTATACTAGCTTAGAAAGGTGGGAAAACAAGTTTTTTTTTCAGAAAATAAAGCAGATACAATAAAAAAAAACACTTTAAATGCACAGAAATGGCTATCACACTTGAGTGTGTAGCCTACAACAGTTAAACAGGTAATTTAAACACAAAAATGACTTTTTTAAAGTGCAGGTAATAAAATAAGTACAATATGTAGCTGCATCTTTTTTGCACTTCTGAAGGTTGAAAAAATCCCACTTAAAGAATTCCCTCATCTTAAGTTTCCACAAAGGAGAGCTCTTCTATGGGAGAATCCCCCCATTAAACTCTTCCTCTGGGGAAGCATATTCCAGAGGGGAAGGAATCTGCATGGAGTATGCTAAGGAGTCTTCATCTGAAGAAGACCCTTCAGAATCAGTGTCATGAGTTTGAAAGTCTACAGCCTGCACTGAAGAAGGTCTCTGAGAGCCCTCTGGCAGCACAGGAGATGAAGAAAAGGCTGGGCCAGCAATAAGAGAAGCCAAAGCTGGAGACTTCAAGGCCATGAGAGCCTTAATGAGACCCTGCAAAAAAAAATCCCAATTCAACTTAGGGGTGGAAGGAACAGTGGAATGCCTAGTCTTTTATTTCTTTTTAACATGCTTCTCATGTTGGGGAGAAATGGTGGACGTAGGCCTTACTTACTTCCTTAGACAAAGGGGCAGGAACAGTTCCAGAGTCTTCCGAAATAACAAGCTCTGGTTTCCCCCAAGTTGTCTGAACCAGATGTCTGCATAGCCTCAGACATGTTAGGATCCCCACTCCTGACGGCTCCATGACGGTACCCGCCAAAGAAGTGGACTCTATTTCTGAATGCACTGCCATGTTTTCATCAGCCTCAAGGGGTATGCTGGATGGAGTGGGTGCAGCTAAAGAGGATTCGGGCCTAGCTTTACTGACCTTCCTCTTCACAGACAACTCAGAAGAACCTGCGGAACCTTCCATGGCATCCCTAGCCAGACATTTGGGTCTCTGGTTTTCTAAGTAGAGATTTGAAGCTGACAGATGACTACGCAATGTTTTAGGAACAAAGGTCTGACAAACAGAGTGGGAACGGTGGTCGTGAGTAGACCCCAAACTGCCTTTGTGTGACATCCCACGTACAGGCAGTGGCTGTAAGCTTTTGTATAGGTCAGACGTCAGGTCGTTGGGCAGAATACAGCTCATACATAAAGAGTATTGCAACACCGAATCGGATATATATATATATATATATATAGATATATAGGGTCATAGGTTCATACTAGGCTATCTGCCCTAGGTCATTTATAAGCCTAGCCAGAATGTGTTTGGCTTTCGCCTCCCATTTTAAATTTATTTTGCTATGCCCTTTTTCGAGGTTAGTATACCGTGCCTCTGTCTAACAGTGACACAGAAGTGATACCCGGGGTAAACCTACGATCTCCCATCCACTCATCAAGATTCCTCTTGAAGAGAGTCAATGAGGGACTCTGCCTAACCTGGACTGGGATTTTATTCCAGAGTGAAGGGAGCCTCTGGGTTATGAATCTGTCCCTCCAGTATGTCCTATTTATTTCAGTGCTGAGGTTCAAGTCTCTCGAGCGAGTAGCTCGATGGGATTTGGATTTTCTGAGGTGGAGCATGTCCATTAATTCCGGGTTGGACATGGCTTTATACGTCAGGCACAGATCGCCTCTGAACAGGCGGTATGCCACTGAGTAGAGCTGGAGTTTCTTTAACCGGGCAGCATATGGCATCTGTTTGAGCCCTTTGATCCTCTTGGTGAGGTACTTTTGGGATCTTTCCAGTTGCTGCAGGTGTCTGGTAAGGTACATCCCAAAAGGGGCATTGTACTCAATTATGGGCCTGATGAGGGATGAGTAAAGAGGCACGATGACCTCCCCTGATCTAGATGTGAATCCTTCATGATTAGGTGGGCTATATAAAATGTTTTTCTAACCACTTTGGCCACGTGGTTGTCAAATGAGAGATTGCTATCAACTTGGGTCCCCAGGTCCCTAATTACTTCTTCTGTACTTAATGGATTACCACCTATGTGGTAATTTGTGGGCACTTTGTTTTTGCCAAAGGGGATGACTATACACTTTTTGGCATTTAGCTTGAAACCATGGCTCTGGCACCAGTTGTCTGTTTCTATGAGGCCCTTTTGGAGGATGCTTGTGTCGGCTGGAGAGTCAATTATGGCTCCCAGTTTGCAGTCATCTGCGAACTTGGTCAGCCACAGTCCTTCCGTGTTGGCCTGTACCTCCGAGAAATATATACCGAACAAGAGAGGTCCCAGGACTGAGCCTTGTGGGACACCACTTGTAACTGGTTTGGAGTCTGACATGGCTCCAGCAATTCTAACCATGTGGGTTCTGTCCTTGAGCCAGTTTGCAATCCATCTAGTGACATAGGGGTTTATATTTAAGCTGGTGAGCTTATCTATAATGCCCGAGTGGGGTATTGTATCGAAGGTTTTTGAGGTCCAGGTAGGCTGTGTGGACCACCTTCCCTCGTCAATGGCCTTGGTGAATGTTTCAAAGAAATCAACCAGGTTTAAGAGGCAGGATCTGCCCTTAACAAAGCCGAACTGGGTAGGATCCAGTGTTTGTAGGTCCCCAATATCTTTATTTATGAGGTCCATGATGATCCTTTCCATAGCTTTGCAGACCAAGCTAGTCAGGCTTATGGGGTGATAGTTTCCAGGATTCGTTGAGGCACCACCTTTATGGAGAGGGACCACTGTTGCTGTACGCCACTCTTTGGGCACATATCCTGTAGTAAGGCTGAGATTGAACAGCAGTTTTATGTTTGGGTTTAGCTCTTCTTGGAGTTCATGTAGGACGCAGCCCGGGACACCATCTGGTCCCATTGATGCTGTGTTTTTTGCTTTGGAGAGGGCGGCTCTTACTTGAGCATCTGAGATGACAGGGGAGCAGCACTCTGCTGGGATAGATATTTGCCCTTTTGGTGGGGGGGGAGTTTGCGCTGAACCTGTCAGCTAGGATGTTGGCAATGTCTGTGGGTTCGGTGTATTTTTTGTCATTTTGGACTAATTCTGAGCATATCTGGGAATTACCACCCAGGTTCCTAACATAACTAAAGAAAGCCTTGTGATTATCCTTAGTGTCCTGTGCAATTTTTCTGTCGAAGCTGACCTTAGACAATTTTGTGTGTGCCCGTAGTTTTTTGCTAATACTGATCAGTGATACCTTCCCTTTTTGGGATTTTTCTCTATCATTTAGTAGCTTCCTCCTTCTATTGTATAGTTTGTTTATGGCTGGGGTCCACCAGACAGGACGTCTGCCTTTGGAGGAATGGGTCTTGGTTTTATTTGGGATCACATAATCCATGCATTCCTGAAGGTGTTCATAGAATGCGTTTATAAAGGATTCTGCGGTCTGGGCCGTATTTTCCACAGGCCCGGGGGCTTTGAAGGATTCCACCTCAGTTTTGAGGAGTGTGAAATTTGCTTTAGAGAAGTTTTTCACTGTGGTTTTCTGGGCAGGGGGTGGGGTTGGGATGTGAATATCCAGTGAGATTAGTTTATGGTCTGATCTTACCATTGAGGGATATACTTCTGGTCTGGAGCACAGAGTCCCCATGTTGGTGATGATCAGGTCCAGTATGTTTTCCCCTCTTGTGGGAGTGGTAACAAGTTGTTCCATAGCATTTGAGTTTATAAATTCTAGGAACCTTTGGGCTAGGGTGTTGGAGCTAGAGTAATGCTCCCAGTCTATGTTTGGGTAGTTGAAGTCGCCCAGTATAATGGTGTTTGGAGAGACCTTCATATTTTCCAGTGTTCTCAGGAAGGCCGAGTGGGGTTCCTGGGTTTGGGAGGGTGGTCTGTAGCAGGCTATAAACTGGAAGGCAGTTTTACCCACTGTTAGTTGCATATGGATAGTCTCTGATGCTTCGTGCTTTGCCACCAACCTGGAGGTGTGGGTATCTTTGATGAATATCGATACTCCCCCTCCTTTTGTGGTTCGGTCCAAGTTTTGGGGCCGAAAAGCATGGTATGAGGTATAACCTGGTAGTGCTGGGGTGCTCTCGGGAGCCCTGAACCAGGTTTCTGTTACTGCACAGATATCGATGTTCTTCATGCTAAGGAGAGTTTCGAAAAGTGCATCCTGAGGTTTAGACTTCTGGCGTTGAGTAGCATTACTCTTAGTTTCTTATCCCTTGTGATACCTATGGAGGTTGGTTTGCCTTTTGAGCCTTGCCTAAAAAAGGCACTATGGGGGTAGCAAGAGCCTTTGCCAATATCCGAAAGCCCAGGGGTGACAGGTGCAAGCCTTCCCTAGCGAAGCATCGTGGCTTGTCGAGCATATCATCCCAAACTGACAGGCATTGGATCCCCTTTGAATGACACCAGTACTTAAGCCAGTTGTTGAAATTGATCATCTTGTCTTCATATTGTGGCATCATTCTTGGTGAGGGTAAGATGCTACTCAAGGTCAGGGTCATACCGGCCTGGGCTACTTGCTCAGAGAGCTCCTTTATGTCTCTTTTCATGTAGTCCAGGGAGGTATGTCTCAGGTCATTCACACCAGCATGGACAATGACTGAGTCATATTTGTATTTGCCTTGGAGTGACCTGAGTGCTTGTGTTATGTGGCGGATCCTAGCGCCCGACAGGCTGCTCACCGTGACCCTCTCCTTGTTCAGCCTGGTGAGCGGGACGTCAGTGTGCCTGACGATAGAGTCACCTATTACAAGTGTATCAGGCGTGTTGTTTAGTCTTAAGGGCTGTGACTGTTTGGCACACTGGCTTTGTGAGATATGTGTTGCACGTGTTTTGTTTTGGGGTAGCGGCTGCTTGGGTATCTGCTTTGGAGGTCTCTGCTGCTTCGGCAGATCTTTATTTAGAGCCCAAGTATGTTTTTGTGTGATTATGTGTTTGGTTTGCTGTCGTGGTAGGTCTATGTGAGACTGGAATTGTAGTGAGTGTGGTTTCCTTCTCCTCCTGACTGGTTATGCCAGTACTGAGTTGAGAGAGCTTAGCCTCCAGTTTGGCTATATGGTTGCATCTCTCACATGTGTTGGAATTTGTTGGGAGGAGGAGAGGGTTGTCTGTGTACATGAGGCAGTTGTAACATTGCCTCAAGATTCCCAGATTCACCAGCTGGACCGGAGAGGAGATTGACAACTGACCTTTGGACATGCTAGAATAATATTGGGAATTCCTTAATAATTGAAAACCAGGGCCACTGGGGAGTGAGGGTGTAGTGCTTTTAATTTTTAGTGCTGACTTATATAATTGCTTTAGTGAGCAAGTGCCAGGTAACTTAAGTGCAATGTGTTACAGGTAACTTAAATGCAAAAACGACAAACAGTAACATTCTTTCAAGTGAAACAAGGAAATAAGTACAGTAAGCAATGCAGATATCACTAGTGATCCACAGAAGCGCTGAGAAGCCGCGTATTAGGTGGAATTAGCGTTCCAGTGAAATAACAAGCAAACAAACAACAAGCATATAAACAAAGCTAGATTCAGCAGGCCTGGATCTAGTCTATGCTACAGCAAACAAGGTGTACCAATTTCAGTAAGATACAGTTCAAATATTCAGGCACTATAAACCTTTAACCAGAAATTCCCAGCTCGGAAGGGCAGAGTCCAGCCTCTTCTCCCACAAGAGTGCAGACCACAAACCTTCTTAATGTAAAATAACTGGCCTGAAGCCCAAGTGCTTAAACCAGAACTAATGCACTTTAAGAATAACAGACACTGGGCTCTCAATCAGCAGTTCCCAACTTAGAAGGATGAAAGCTACCTGTCCTGCCACCACAGTGCATGCCACAAACCTTCCTAATGTAAAACAACTGGTCTGAAGCCCAAGTGCTTAATCCAAAAGACAGAATGATAGCTACACTTTAATCAAGTTACTACCAAGGAGTAATAAATACAATTGAATACTTTAGAGAATGCCTGGATTAGTGCTCAAGTTACACAAACAAAGCTAGATCCAGCAGGCCCGAATCCAGTCTATGCCACAGCAAATAAGGCGCACCAACTTCAGTAAGAAGCAGTTCAGATATGCATGCACTATAAGCCTTCAACCAGAAATTCCCAGCTCAGAAGGGCAGAGTCCAGCCTCTCCTCCCACAAGAGTGCAGACCACAAACCCTCTTAATGTAAAATAAATGGCCTGAAAGCCCAAGTGCTTAAACCAGAATTAATACACTTTTAGAATAACAGACACTGAGCCCTCAATCAGCAGTTCCCAACCTAGAAGGATGTAAGCTACCTGTTCTGCCACTACAGTGCAGACCACAAACCCTCTCAGTGCAAAACAACTGGTCTGAAGCCCAAGTGTTTAAACCAAAAGGCTTAGAATGAGTTACACCAAGCAGTAATAAATACAATTGAGTACTTTTAAGATGATGCAAAAGTAAAAAAGTAGGTAGAAACACAAGTACAGTAAAAGCAGATGAAATTTTTTTTTTTTCTGAACAAGTGCTGAGATCAAAGAAACAGATTTGAGTGCTGAAACTAGAAAACTGACTAGCTATAAGAAAAAAAAAAAACAAGCTAGAAGGCTTCCCTCCAACACAGAAGGGCCTGGGGGCTCAGAAGCCTACAAACAGTCTATACCACTTGACAGGAAAGGCAGGAAACAAGCTTAAACTTTTTTAAATATATATATATATATATACACACACACACACACACACACACACACACACACACACACACACACACACACACACACACACACACACTCTGATCCAACGTTCATTGGATAAAACCGCACATACATTTCTCAAAGTATTAAACATCTGGCAAAGAACAAGAAAACTAATTCCATTAAAGTAAGCGACGATTAAAAACAATTAATTAAAACAAAAGAATACCACATAATGGTAGTATATAACATTGGGAACTGAATATCTTATCACTCCAGCAAGAAAATATACTACTTTAAGAAGTAGTCATGGTTTTACCACTTAGCATTGGAACAGTGTCTGGATTAATTTCCGCAGCAACAAATTATTTTGGTGCAATGATTAGCATTGCTGCTTTACTAGGGTTGCCACCTTTTCAAATACCCAAAGTGGGACATTTTTGGTACAAAAATTAGATTTTGCAGGCCAAAACATACCCACCGCCAGTACAAAGGACAGAACGTCACTTTTTTGCCTAAATAAAAGCTTATTCTTGTAGCATTTTAGTTGCTTATTCTGTTTCTTATAACATTTAGGTGTTTCAGATACAGAATAACTGTTTTATGCAACTATTACATAAAATATAGGAAATAATTTTGTCCTAAGATCTCAGGACATTTTCCATTTTTACAATTTTTTAGCAGGACACAACTGCCCAAAGAGGGACTGACCCTCACAAAGTGGGACAGGTGGTAACCCTATGCTTTACACGTGTTGGTTCTGAAGGATCATGGGGGTGGGGGTGGGGTGGAGTTGTACTTTGGCCTACACGTTTTTATTGATTTGCATGGGTTTTCACTGGGTGCTCCCGCTTATTCCCCAATCCTCATCACAAACACATGTCTGCTGAGCTAACTGGTTATCCCCAAAACTCACACATGGCATGCATTCAGTGCCAGACCAGTGTGCGTGCGTGCATGTGTGTGGTACGCTTTGTATTACAAACTTATCTCGCAGGATGTGCAGTAGCAAGCCCTGTCCATCATCCAACAATTTGTGAAAATAAACGAAAATACTGTGTGTGTGTGTGTGTGTGTGTGTGTGTGTGTGTGTGTGTGTGTGTG